>NC_135820.1:12089730-12092230 GCF_964213995.1 Mustelus asterias
GCAGGGGGTTCAGGACTGGCAGTTAAACATCCAGGGATTCACAACCTATCGAAAAGACAGAGGGGTGGGTAGAGGGGGCGGGGTTGCCTTGTTAATTAGAAATGAAATTAAATAAATAGCACTAAACGACATAGGGTCAGATGATGTGGAGTCTGTGTGGGTAGAGTTGAGGAACCACAAAGGCAAAAAAAACATAATGGGAGTTATGTACAGGCCTCCTGACAGTGGTCAGGACCAGGGGCACAAAATGCACCACGAAATAGAAAGGGCATGTCAGAAAGGCAAGGTCACAGTGATCATGGGGGATTTCAATATGCAGGTGGACTGGGTAAATAATGTTGCCAGTGGACCCAAAGAAAGGGAATTCATTGAATGTTTACAGGACGGCTTTTTGGAACAGCTTGTGATGGAGCCCACGAGGGAACAGGCTATTCTGGACTTAGTGTTATGTAATGAGCCAGACGTGATAAAAGATCTTAAAGTAAGGGAACACTTAGGAAGCAGTGATCATAATATGGTAGAATTCAGTCTGCAATTTGAAAGAAGGAAGGCAGAATCAGATGTGAAGGTTCTACAGTTAAATAAAGGTAATTACAGGCGCATGAGGGAGGAACTGACAAAAATCGACTGGAAGCAGAGCCTAGTGGGAAAGACAGTAGAACAGCAATGGCAGGAGTTTCTGGGAGTAATTGAGGACACAGTGCAGAGGTTCATCCCAAACAAAAGAAAGGTTATCAGAGGGGGGATTAGGCAGCCATGGCTGACAAAGGAAGTCAGGGAATGCATCAAGGCAAAAGAGAGAGCCTATAATGTGGCAAAGAGTAGTGGGAAGTCAGAAGATTGGGAAGGCTATAAAAACAAACAGAGGATAACAAAGAGAGAAATAAGGAAGGAGAGGATCAAATATGAAGGTAGGCTAGCCAGTAACATTAGGAATGATAGTAAAAGTTTCTTTAAATACATTAAAAACAAACGGGAGGCAAAAGTAGACATTGGGCCGCTCCAAAATGACGCTGGTAATCTAGTGATGGGAGACAAGGAAATAGCTGAGGAACTTAATAAGTACTTTGCGTCAGTCTTCACAGTAGAAGACATGAGTAATATCCCAACAATTCAGGAAAGTCAGGGGGCAGAGTTGAATATGGTTGCCATCACAAAGGAGAAAGTGCTAGAGAAACTAAAAGGTCTGAAAATTGATAAATCTCCGGGCCCAGATGGGCTACATCCGAGAGTTCTAAAGGAGATAGCTGAAGAAATAGTGGAGGCGTTAGTTATGATCTTTCAAAAGTCACTGGAGTCAGGGAAAGTCCCAGAGGATTGGAAAATCGCTGTTGTAACCCCACTGTTCAAGAAGGGAACAAGAAAAAAGATGGAAAATTATAGGCCAATTAGCCTAACCTCAGTTGTTGGCAAAATTCTAGAATCCATCGTTAAGGATGAGATTTCTAAATTCTTGGAAGTGCAGGGTCGGATTAAGACAAGTCAGCATGGATTTAGTAAGGGGAGGTCATGCCTGACAAACCTGTTAGAGTTCTTTGAAGAGATAACAAATAGGTTAGACCAAGGAGAGCCAATGGATGTTATCTATCTTGACTTCCAAAAGGCCTTTGACAAGGTGCCTCACGGGAGACTGCTGAGTAAAATAAGGGCCCATGGTATTCGAGGCAAGGTACTAACATGGATTGACGATTGGCTGTCAGACAGAAGGCAGAGAGTTGGGATAAAAGGTTCTTTCTCAGAATGGCAACCGGTGACAAGTGGTGTCCCGCAGGGTTCAGTGTTGGGGCCACAGCTGTTCTCTTTATATATTAACGATCTAGATGACGGGACTGGGAGCATTCTGGCCAAGTTTGCCGATGATACAAAGATAGGTGGAGGGGCAGGTAGTATTGAGGAGGTGGGGAGGCTGCAGAAAGATTTAGACAGTTTAGGAGAGTGGTCCAAGAAGTGGCTGATGAAATTCAACGTGGGCAAGTGCGAGGTCGTACACTTTGGAAAAAAGAATAGAGGCATGGACTATTTTCTAAACGGTGACAAAATTCATAATGCTAAAGTGCAAAGGGACTTGGGAGTCCTAGTCCAGGATTCTCTAAAGGTAAACTTGCAGGTTGAGTCCGTAATTAGGAAAGCAAATGTAATGTTGTCATTTATCTCAAGAGGCTTGGAATACAAAAGCAGGGATGTACTTCTGAGGCTTTATAAAGCACTGGTTAGGCTCCATTTGGAGTACTGTGAGCAATTTTGGGCCCCACACCTCAGGAAGGACATACTGGCACTGGAGCGGGTCCAGCGGAGATTCACACGGATGATCCCAGGAATGGTAGGCCTGACATACGATGAACGTCTGAGGATCGTGGGATTATATTCATTGGAGTTTAGGAGGTTGAGGGGAGATCTGATAGAAACTTACAAGATAATGAACGGCTTAGATAGGATGGACGTAGGGAAGTTGTTTCCATTAACAGGGGAGACTAGGACGCGGGGGCACAGCCTTAGAATA
>NC_135820.1:12114730-12354657 GCF_964213995.1 Mustelus asterias
ACGTAGAAATACAATGGGGCGACTAATGTCACAGTTCATGAAGTTGACATCGAGACGACTGTACTGATGTAAAAACACCCCTCTCGGGTGAATCATCCCAAATCCGCACAGTTGCAGAAGGAAAGGCCGAGTCAAAGCGAGTGGGGTTTGTTGATCGTGTCAGTTCCCAAAGGTAATAGTACTCAACGATTTTGCACAGATTATTGAAATGTAAATGCCGTGACTAAATCTAACTCGGATCCAATCCCACGGTTTGAGGATTGTGTGGAAAATTAGGACAAGCCACTCACAAAACAAGGTTGGACTTACTGAACGGTTCATGGCCAGTAACTTTTTCAGAGAAAGCAAAACAAGTTTCTGTAACCAAATGGACTGTATCAATTAGATGTAACACACTTTGGGCTAAAGAATCGCAACATCCACTTTTCAAAAGCTGATGAACAGAGCTATTGCGGGATTGACTAATTGTGTTGTCTCCAGTTGACGACGTAGTGATCGTTAGCCATTCCTTGTGAAATAAATTGAAGCATTTTGTAGAGCTCGTCAAGAGACTACACAAGGCAAAAATTGTGATAAACTTGGCAAAGAACGAATTTACGAAGGCAAAAGCGATAATCTTGGGACACACCTTTGGATACAGACAGATGATGCCGAGAAATGTGAAGGTGACGGCCAAACAGGAATTTCCAAGATCACCGTCGATGTATTTCTGGGGCTGAGCGGATTTCAAATTAAAACAAGTACCAAATTCCATAGTGCAGTCACACTGTTGACGAACTTGTTAAAAAAGAACAACACTCAGTGGACAGAACAATGCCAGAAGGCATTGAAAATGTAAATGCAATGTTAAACACCGCATCTTTTTTGCCACTCCAGACTTCCTGAAACCCTTCAATTTCGAGATCGACACCAGTGATCCAGGGGCTGGAAACATATTGTCATAGGAGGATGATTCTGCAATTGAAAGGCCAATCAGTTATTTTTTTTTAAAAAATAACCTCAACATCCACCAGACAAAATATTACACTGTTAAAAATGAGTAATTGATTTTAAAAATGACCGGATAGTATTTTAATATTTACATTACAAGCAATACGCTGGAGAAACTTATGTGTAATAATCACGATGATTTTGCATTTCTGGAATTATTTAAGCATAAAAACACTGGATTATTTCGTTGGAGTCCCACGCTACAAAAATGTAATTGACGGATTGCGCATGTAGTGGGTCATGAAAATAATATCGTGGATATAATGGCGAACTTCCAAAAATAAAATAAGCCACTTTTTATGATGATGTTCCGTTTTTCTCAAAAGTGGTGGGGGGTGGGGGTGGCGGGGGGTGGGGGGGGGTGGTGGGGGGGGGGGGGGTGGTGGGGGGGGGGCGTGGGTGATGCTGTTGCGAAGCTGACGTGTGTAAAGATGTAAAGAATGTGCAAAATGCTAGAGGGAAAAAAAACGTGATGCCCTTAAAAACTGGTATTCTGTTTCAGAACTTGATGGTTGAAAATGCAAAGCACATCCAAAGTACAAGCTGAAACATTTCGTTCAAACGTCAAGCAATAATCTTAACAAGGCAACCTCTTTGTGTTGGAATTTTTGTCCATTGCGTTTTCTGCAGGCACTCAGCTACCGAGAAGCTATAAAATATAAATCTATGCCTTTGACAACAATAGAACAATCTTTTTGTAGGAACATTGAAAGGTGATCACAGAGCTAAAAGTGAGTTCGTGAGAGAAAATCACAGAGTTATCAACTGCCACCTCCCAAGTCCCGAGGGGGAGAGAGCAGCTCTTCACCCTGTCAGCTTTATATATCTCTTCAGCGAACACCCCGACTAACCAGCTGAAGATGCCAAATAAATAAAAATCTGACAGGCAGCGAAATCAACCCAGAAACTCCAGATGGTTCTGAAAGAAACATAGTCTGGTTGTGTATTTTCTTTGCACGGCAAGAAAAATTATGATCGATTTACTGAATAGACGTCGTATTTATTTGAGAAGCATTCCAGTAGAATCTTATTTTATTTGGTATGTTACTTGTTTAGTTCCCTGTTTGGAAAATAAATGAATTGTTATGTGCTCACATTGAAGTGAGCGTCAGGCATCTTTTTTAGGTTAAACACGAAACGTTCCTGAAGGACGGTTCACCTTCCCATCACTTTTACAGATGTCTATGCGAGGTATTCCTCTTTGGGGCATCGTTTTAATTCTTTAGGGAAAACTCTGCGTCGCAACACATGACATTGCAGTGTCATGAATACCCTTTGCCCTTTGCCAGCGCAAGCCTTGACATTCGCACATAGTAATGGCAAGTGGACATGGATGTTTCTTTTTCAGTCTGCAAGTGAACGAGTGTTTCATGTCACTTGAGAACTGTATTCAAATTTCCATGTCAGATTGTTCGTATATCAAATGAAAAATATCATTCATTTAATAGTTTTTAGTTTGTTTTCATTTGTATTTGACATTACATCTGGTCGGAGGGAGACAGATTTGGGGTTCCATGGAATTTCACATATTGCACATGAAACAAACAATTTGCCTGAGCTTACACTCTATATTGCATTTTAAGTGCAAAAATGACTACTGTGGAAATAGTGTTAATGTTGCGCTCATACAGCGATCAGCTGAAGATTACTTGTCCTCGGGCAGTCTCCTGAAGAACATGTATAATGTTGCTATTGTAGCCTTGATGGCTATTAGTGCCCACCATTTGCTGCCTATATTCGTGTCCACTTATGTTTTATATTTTGTCCTGGAGCAGCGATATTTGAAATGATACTTTGATGTAAACTGCAGCATCTCCACGCAAAATGCTGAATGCATGTAGCCATGCCTGGAGCAAGGAATAATGAGCCCAGGTTTCGATAAAGCCCTGGGATCAGCAACAAGGGCAGGCTAATTCGATGTACTTTTTTCTATAGCACTACCAAAAGCTTAATTTGGTGCAATTCTCCAGATTGGAAACGTCGTTCTGCTTCGTGGACTGCACAAATGAAGATGAAATGCACATTTCATTATGTATAGTCCATGATTCAATCTCCCATGGACAGTTCAACTCGTGGCATGGCTACTTCTGGAATATGACTTTCAATATCATTGCTTGGAAGACATAACGGTGATCACATTTCTTTGACTTACTTCCTTAACAGATCTGTGTGAATAACTTGATGTGACAGAGTAAATGATAATAGGCCATGGCTGTCAATTGAATTGCTGGACCTTCAACAAGATGCCAAGAGTGTTTTCTTTTTTCGTTAACATTGTTTATTAATATTGAGTTCAATTGCTCAAGAATTGTCTTTGGCACTAAAGTCCCAGGCGTACTGTAATTGGATACTGGAAGAAAGTTGTATGCTGCTCCTCTAGACTGTTGTTCATGCCGCCACCTTCCCTATTCCAGACTGCAGATTCTAAGGCTGAAATTAGCCAAAAACGTATCTACTCCTGTGGCTTTCAGTGAACGCAATTCTGTGCTGTGGACCAATAGCGTTGCTATGTCATTTCCTTATCACTTTTACTGCTCTTGACATTCGTTCCTTTTCTCCTCATTGAATTATGATGATAAAAAAATAGAGATATGGACAATGGTGAGCGATCTGATTACATCATATTCGAAATTGCATTATTGCCCCTGTTCTGCAACGCCATGGTTTCAATTATCATGAATGGTGCAAGTCAACCCTGCCTAGCACAGTGGCGCTAAGCACTTAGTTGAGTGTCAACACATACGGATATATGCTAACTTCAGTTTAAAGAATACATTTGACTTATCTGCACACTATTGCTGATGTGATTTGTGCTACCAACAGCAAAATGAAATAATAGATGCATACTGAGTGAGCCATTCGTTTTTCCTCTACTTTCGCCCCCAAAAGAAAATTGATCTTTATGCGAACTCGAGAATATTGTGATGTTTTCTACTGAATACATGATTCCATCTCTTCAGTTGAAAGCATATCATTTATTGCTCTTCTGGCCTCAACCGCACAAGCTTCCTGTCAGTTCATAGTTTCCGTTAATTTTAGTGGGATTGCAATATTATTTTCAGATTTTAAAAAAATGTCCAGCACTATGGTTAACTTTGTTTCAATTTGTTACATTATCTAATCTGCCACTGAGACAATTTTAAATATTCGGCCCTGCTTTGTCACCTCAATTATTTTTCTTGGTCACGTTTAGGTGTATGGACTATTTTCAGAATTCAAACAGACAATTGTTACCTTGACTGTTGTGGTATTCGTACTGAATATGAGCTGAGATTTGTACGCTCACTCAAACTTGTGAAGCGACTGACTGTGTCAAAAGACTTAAAGACGATTACAAGAATAAATTTGAAGGATTTAGCAGAGAATTGCAGGTTCATTTGAAATCACAATTCCGTAAATTGTAGAGTATAACAGACGTTTCTGCTATACAGAATTATCGTTATTCCGAAAGTTACAGTCATGCTTGTCCAACATTGAGGATCAGCTGCCTTACTGCAGGTATCTGTAATGCGTCATCTGGTCCTTGATCTAAGTAAGCCTGTAACTTTCAGAAAATGAGAAATGTGCATGTAAGGCAAAACAAAACATTTGAGGAAGCACAACACCCAGTCTAGCCGATTGAAAGATAATTGAGAAAACATGGTTCAGAAAGAGAAAGTTAACAAATGTGCAATAAAAAAAAACATTTCATTTTGCGAGGCGATCGAATATGTGAGAGCAAAACAGAAAATTGTGGAAGGGATGTTAGCAATGTTCACAATCCGAATGTGAAACGTGACAATAGCCATGAGAAAATGCAGATTTTGCTTTTGACACGGATGACATTCTTGCTACCTTATTTCAACAGGGACGTAGTACAGACACACTTTGTCTTTGGTGAAAATTATTAATATATTGTACAGGTCTAAATACCATTGCGGCATATTTTTAAACGAAAAGATCTGAGGGAAGGCTTGAGACGCATATTGATCACATTCGAAAATGCATTCGAGTGACGTCAGCATCATCATAGTAAAAAATACTTTTGCAAAGCCCATAACTTGCTATGAGAGGCATTCAGATAAAGCAAACAAACACAAAACCAGAAAGGTATGCTCGTGGGATTTACCAGCAGAAAGGGAATTGTGCTGAATAGATGATATAAATACAACGTTTTATTTTTTTAAATGCATCATATGTGAAGAGTAAAAGGATGAGACGTGACGGAATAGGGCCTATAAAAGGTGAAGGCGGGAAAGTCTGTACGGAACCAGTAGAAATGGCAGAGGTGCTCAATGAGTATTTTGCCTCGGTTTTCACAGAGGAGAAGGACCTGGGTGGATGTACTGCGGGCGTGCGGTGGACTGAGAGGATTGAGTATGTGGACTTTAAGAAAGAGGTTGTGCTGGAATCTTTGAATGGCATCAAGATAGATAAGTCGCCGGGTCCGGATGGGATATACCCCAGGTTACTGTGGGAGGCGAGGGAGGAGACTGCAGATCCTCTGGCGATGAGCTTTGCGTCGTCGATTGAGACGGGAGAGGTGCTGGAGGATTGGAGGATTGCGGATGTGGTTCCTATTTTCAAGAAGGGGCATAGGGATAGCCCAGGAAATTACCAACCGGCGAGTCTAACCTCAGTGGTTGGTAAGCTGATGGAGAAGATCCTGAGGGACAGGATATATGAGCATTTAGAGAGGTTTAGAATGCTCAAACATACTCAGCATGGCTGTGTCAAGGCAGATCGTGCCTTACGAGCCTGGTGGAGTTCTTCGAAAATGTGACTGAACACGTTGACGAAGGGAAGGCGGTAGATGTAGTTTATATGGATTTTAGCAAGGCGTTCGATAAGGTCCCCCATGAAAGGTTTCTAGAAAAAGTGAGAGGGCATGGGATCCAAGGGGCTGCTGTCCGGTGGATCCAGAACTGGCTTGCCCAAAGGAGGCAGAGAGTGGGTATAGATGCGTCTTTTTCTAAATGGAGTTCGGTCACCAGTGGTGTGCCCCAGGGATCTGTTCTGGGAGCCTTGCTGTTTGTCATTTTCAAAAATGACGTGGATGAGGAAGTGGAGGGATGGGTTGGTAAGTTTGCCGACAACACGAAGGTTGGTGCGGTTGTGGACAATCTGGAGGGATGCCGGAAGTTACAGAGGGACATAGATAGGATGCAAGACTGGATGGAGAAGTGGCAGATGGACTTCAACCCAGATAAATGCGTAGTGGTCCATTTTGGTAGGACAAATGGGATGAAGGAGTACAATATAAAGGGAAAGACTCTTGGTATGGTAGAGGATCAGAAGGACCTTGGGGTCCGGGTCCATAGGACTCTGAGATCGGCCCCGCAGGTGGAGGACGTGGTTAAGAAGGCGTATGGTGTGTTGGGCGTTATCAATCGAGGGATTGAGTTTCGGAGTCCGGGGATAATGATGCAGCTATATAAGACCCTCGTCAGATCCTACTTGGAGTACTGTGCTCAGTTCTGGTCGCCTCACCATAGGAAGGATGTGGAAAAGATTGAAAGGGTGCAGAGGAGATTTACAAGGATGTTGCCCGGATTGAGTGGCATGCCTTATGAGGATAGGCTGAGGGAGCTCGGTCTTTTCTCCTTGGAGAGACGAAGTATGAGAGGAGACCTAATAGAGGTGTATAAGATGTTGAGAGGCATAGATCGGGTGGACACTCAGAGGCTTTTTCGCAGGGTGGAAATGTCTGCTACGAGAGGACACAGGTTTAAGGTGCTGGGGGGTAGGTACAGGGGAGATGTTAGGGGTAGGTTTTTCACACAGAGGGTGGTTGGCGAGTGGAATTGGCTGCCGTCAGGGGTGGTGGAGGCGAACTCAATAGGGTCTTTTAAGAGACTCCTGGATGAGTACATGGAGGTTAATAGGATGGAGGGTTATAGGTAGGTCTGGAAGGTAGGGATGTGTTCGGCACAACTTGTGGGCCGAAGGGCCTGTTTGTGCTATAGTTTTTCTATGTTTCATTACGGGATCAATCGAAAAGTGATAATGGAGTTCGATTTCAGCATTTATACTGAGTTTAATTATGTCAAATCATGTAATTTCCAGTAGCACATAACTCCATAAAATGAATGACGCGTCAGTGCTGGCAAAATACGACGAATGGATTCACCTGGAAAATTGGAAGAAACATATACCATTGAAGTTCACATAAAAAAAAACCAATGTATGATGCAAACAGGATTGTTCTCCCGTAGAAATATGCAATTGGCACTGTAGTTTGTAAACATGATGCCTGAAGGATATGTTTTGTGTCCAGCGGCCAAAATGCCATCCTTTCATGGAAATTGGTATATGAAGACTCAACATTGGCATAAGGACGTCGTGTGAATTATATGATTGCAAACATACCCTCCAGAAGATGTTGCTTCTTCATATAAATTTAATGTCGGACATCCATCCACTCTGTTTACTGAGGCAAAAATAAACAGACTACAAGGAATTAGGGGCGTTGTTATTTGTCGGTAAAATGTCACTACTTATTTGTGGCAAACCAATCAAAGTAAAATGTCAGTAAAAGAGATCTTGAGGCGACAATGTTTCATGTTGACACTTGACAAGCACATAATGGGAAATAAAGTTAATTTATTACTCACATGTAGGCCTATATTAACACTGCATGAAGTTACTGCGACAATCCCCGAGTAGCCACACTCCCGCACCTGTTCGGGTACACTGATGGAGAAATTAGCAAACTGAAAGTACCTAACCAGCACGTCTTTCGGACTGTGGGAGGAAACTGGAGCACCTGTAGGACACCCATGAAGACACGGGGAGAATGTGCAGACTCCGCAAAGACCCAAGTGTAGAATTGAATCCAAGTTCCTGGTGGTTGCCCCATTGGTATAACTCATGTAAAAATAGAGGGACGATGTATTCATTTTCTTTTTTTATTATTCGTCCATATTTTAGATCAATTAAAGCATGACTATTTTGCAGTTCATATTAAATTTGGCATTGCAGTTTTCCACAGATTATTTTTTATTGAACCACTCAATTGCTGATAAAGTATTGTTCTTCGCATTGATTTTATGACAGCCCATTGTGGCTGGTCAAAGAGAGATATTTGCAGGAAAAATGCTTGATTTGATAGAACATGTTTAACATGTAAAATGAAAAAAACGCCAACTACTAAGATCAGTTGTGTATTTTGATGAATAATTTTGAAAACATTCTGACACGAACTAATGTTGCAAATATATATATTTATAAATAGCAGTTTAATACATCAAAGCAAGAAGTCGCAGCAACTGCCAGAGCTAATTTATTGAAAACTTCAGTTAGCACAGACAGTATTTCCCTATGAGTTCCTGCATTCAGCCAAAGCCAATAGAAAACTTGAGAGAGGCAGAATGTAGTGAATATGTTCTTTTTGAACAATACGCATTTGGAGAGAGATATCAGATGGAGACCAACTTCTCTCTAAAACTGCACCACTTGAGAACATCTGATGTATTATTTACGAAGTTTCATTCTTCCTCCCCAATCTGTCAAAAAAACTGTATGATCCAATTACATCAATGCACGTTATTTAACTTGGGAAACAACATTCTCCGCCTGGAAAATAGAGGAATTACTTGGCTTCTGTACCCAGAAAGTCGTTCCTTTGTTGCTTTTCAATCTCCTTATGCACAACTGACACGTTCAATAACGTGGCAACTCAGTGAGACACACTGCATTTCTGGCTAACGTTTCACGCCAAGTAAGGGTCAGCATGCAATATCCGTTTTAATTAGCAGCTGAATCCTTCTATTGACTCCATTTTATAATACCTCACAGCTCCAGTGCATTCCAAGGCGTCTCAATGATTAATTGATATAATTTATTGTTCCATTTGAATGTGACATTCATGCTTCTTCTTTTATCCCACTATGCTGTTCGGCAGGTGTTTTTGACCAATGCTCAGAATCACCTTAGAAACTACATTTCAAAGTTATAATCGTAGTTAAACGTCCTTTACTATTGATTATATTGTATTTAAGGCAATGCCTTCGTATAATGTATGTAGGAGTCAGATCCTGATACCTTTGGAATACATAAGGCACATTATGTTCCCCATTTTATTCGAATCTACTTTGTTTTAAAAGCGCTTTAGTAAGCAGAGTTTTCAGCGTCAGTTGCTGCACTGGCCAGGCTTGACTGTTTGTCGGAATCTCGGGACTTATCTCAGCATTATTCTTCAGCTCAGAATTTTCATGGTCCTGTGGACCGTCTTACAAGGAAAATGAGGAACAAAAAACTGACAGTCAAAACTGAAAGAGAGATATGGAAAATAACAAAGAAAAAATGTTGATTAGATTCGTCGCATGCCTTTCGACACAACTGAGTGCAGTGAGTGAGCGGGCTATCGAATAGCTTTATTAATCATGCCCATAAATAATATTATTGCATTGACAGTCAATTATCAACTGTGCTTGGGCTTTGTCGAATTGCAAGTAACACAGAATTCTTGTCAGTTCACCTGGAAATTCTAATTGCCCCATTATTTTCTTCTTCCATTCTTTAAAATGTTATTAAAATGAACGACACATATTGGATAGATGGTCATGTATTGTCGTTCGAATAGAAAATCAGAGAGCCAGGGTAAAATGCGGGCGAGTCAGTTTCCAATCCCACCATGGCGGATGGTTGACTTTTGAGTTCAAAAATATCCTGGAAACAAAAGTCTGATGAGAACACTGAATTACTGTTGATTGTCATAAATTCCCATCTGGTTCAATCATGTCCTTCATGGAAAAGAAATTGCCATCCTGACCTGGACTGGCCTACGAGTGCCTTCAGATGCACAACAATGTAACTGATTTTAATGCCGTCAATGAATGCCAACACAGGGCAGCCCAGTCAGAGATGCCCCTATCACATGGACGAATAAAAACAAGATGTGCCATGTGATAGACGGTTGAAATTCGTTGCGAAATAGACTGCAACTTACGATTTGCAACATAGACATGCTGAAGGGAATGAGACAACATTTGAGAAATCTGGAAAGAGATCTCTATGGTGATAAATGTTGAAGTTTTGCAGGGCCGAACATGTGTCAGAACAATTTCAAAACATTTCTCGTTGAACTGTGTCATCCTGAAACTGAAATCTGGTTCGCAGTTGTTTTTCACGCGTTCAGACTTTAATGGTTATTTCCCTTTCCACTGGCATTTTTCTCATGCCTGTGGTCTCCATTAGTATCACAAATATTCTCTTCTAAAATGTTTTCATGTCTTCCTGTAATTATGCAATTACCTGTTCAGCAAAATATAAAATCCTGTAGACATTCATATAGTATGGAGGCGACTCTCAGCATGAATCATAAGTTTTGTATCCACAAAATTGGAGTACTAATGTTCCAGTCAGACATTCAGTACACTATGTGTTAACATAAATTTTGTCTTCTGCACTCCAGATCTCGCTGGATGCAAGGTGGATTTGCAAGATGCAGGTTCGTAAAATCGTTCCCGTATTTTGGAACATGTCTTCTCAAAATTGGCATTCCTTCATGAATCCTATATTTTACTCTACAAGCTTGCAGCTTATTGTAAGTAGGTAGAATTCAATGGTTTACGTTTTCAGTTGCCAATCGGAGATTTTAGTTATAGATGTTTTCACGTTGCTGAACTTGACTATGTGTGAAAAACAACATGGCATTTTAACTAGCCAATTATTTTACTTCAGGAGATCAATTCGAAGATTTATAAACGTGATATGTGCTCAGGGCAGCTTCTTTCTCGATACAGGAATGGCCTAATAAAATGATGAAGGATTTTAACAGTTTGGAAGTAGAACGGACATTAGTGGTTATGAAGCACAATAATTCATAACATGCGAACACTGATCCTCCATTGGCACAAATAATATCAAACATATAATTCAGAGGGAATATCTCTTCATGGCAAACTCGTTGCGACTTGGGAGTTTTCCTCACAGAATTTGCTCCCTTTAAATCATTGTACCTGAGGCGAAAATGCGTTTAACTGCTCATCCGAGAGAAACTGACATTCTGATGAACTGGGCAGAGCTTTTTTTTTCTCTCCGCTGCAGAATTCTTTGAATGCTAATTGTTGTGGCTGAAATTCTGTGAAGATTCTCATAGCACCAATTCCACGATGACAGTTCCATGGAGTGAGCAAACGTGATATTTGGTCTACTTCTGTCACAGACATTCAATTCGACAATGCTTCAGCTGCTGCCTGTTTTTCGAAGCAGGATATCCTTGTGCACGTCAGTTATAAAACACAGTAGCCATATAGAAATCATGTCGCACAACCACGTGTCTATACTGCAACACTTCTCAATGAATTAGATTACTTCGTTATCTATCCTCATTTATTTACTGGATATGGGTGTCGCTGCGCTGCCACTACTCAGCTTTATTACACAAGCAGAATAACCGTTAGAACATGCATCTCGTATTTCCTGCCCGAAATCCGACCAGTTGTTTGCTCAGTCAATTTAACTAACCTATGCAAATCTACATTTTTTTTGTGTTTAACATTACAAGAATATCAGTCCACTTAATGACTTAACGCTTTTCTGCCAAGAAATTGGACGTGAATAATAAAACCACCTTTATTTTAGCACATAAAGATTTCAAAAATTGACTGCATAAACAAATGTGATTGGATTATTCTGAACTCAAATCTCTGGAACAGGTTACAGTAAAACTCATTATGCCAATATCAAGTATCGATTCAATGCCGCTATGGGTGTAAATCGGTAGTGGTCTGCCATCTTGGGAAATGCAGAAACATGATTGACTGTGATTTTGCAAGAAGAGTTTCAAAAGTATATGAATCAAACAGCAACATTCCAACTTGATTGTATAGGGCTTTCAGATTATATACACGTTTCCTCTTGTCGTTCCAAAAATTTTAAATAATGGTTCTGAAATGACATTTGTTCTTTTGCAGAGCGAATGCTGCAAACCAAGGAAGAAGGTAAACACGTTGATTGTTCACCAACATCTATTACAAATATGTTGCAAATGTTATTGGACGAAAGTTTGGAGAGAAATATGACGGGAAATTATAGTTTTGCTTCCTATTCCAGCAACTAAAACTAAATAATTATATTTGCTGCATCACCACAGAATCTCCTATTCATTCAAATATGTATAAACTATTGTGCAACAGATTTATGTTGATGTATCATTAGTAGCCACTAATTGGCATGGCCAACTTATATCTCTAACTTAGCTTTGCAACAATCTGATCAAATTATCTCTTCACATCTGGCATATCTTTGATGATAGAATGCATGCCCGGAATGTGTGTCCCTTGGGAAAACTCGGCAATGAAGTTCCTTATTTCTTCAAGGGAGGAAGAGAGTGTGAGAGTGACTGCCATTTTCATGAGTACAGAAGTTTAGAAATTGAGTTATACAAGAAAGTGAATAGTATCGACGTAACTGCAGAGTGCGTGTAAAATCGTTGAAATGTATGCCATTATGAAGATAGCTCATGCAGAGTGAATTTCTGCTGCCGTGGGGATGATGCTGAACAGTGATTTTTTTAAAAAAACGAATCAGTAACCAAGGAAGAAAAAGAGATCCAAACCAAAAGTATTGTGTTTCATTTTCAAATAAATAATTAGACGGATCATAACATGAGCAACTACTCAAGTATACAATAAAAATATAATTATATGGCTATGGATGGAAATTGACATGCTCAAATATTAAAATATTTAAGTAATCATTAACCTATAATTAACAGCAGCAGGAGTGACTGAGCCACTGAAGGGACTGCTTCTGAACTGGACATCCGATAATCTTCAAGGAATCATTGATGTTTCCTGCACATCTCTTTGCTTGTGCGTTTTAAAGGATTTGGGAGAGATGTTAATCCACAATCCTCCCTATGGGAGTGGTAGTGAGGTGCCTTCTTGAATTTGTGTGATGCATGTGAAACCTCCAGACATTTGTCCATGTTTGGATGCATACCAGACAAATTGACAACACAGAAGTGTTAAAGGCATATAACTCAGTTTTGGAATGGAATTTGACCCGAATGTTCACTGCATCAAATATTTTGTTTCCAGAACTATCCAAGTGCAAGAAAACGATAAGCGATTTAGGTGAGGAACCATGTGCAAATCGGAAATATCTGTACAGTTAAACTCCACCATCACACAGTAACAGTCCATGTTTCACTCAGAATTTGAGTGGGATACCATCTGTGACTGGCAAAAGGTATTCACCTGCAGCAACAGTCTTTATATACTTGCTATAATGAATATATTATCTCAAGTGTCTGTTAACTTATTTGTGAAATTTTAAATCTCCAAAGAATTGTAGAACTACACAAATCCTACATTGCATAAGGAGGCCATGACTGCGCACTGATGCTCCAAAAAATGGTGTTACCTTGGTCCAGCCCGCCCTATCCCGGAAAGCTCATGTATCTATCATGGCAAATACACAAAACCAACACCTTCTGGGACACTATAGGATTCAGCCAATTTAGCCAATCCACCTAACCAATACAACTTTTGCATCTGTAAGACAACCATACCCACTCTGCGACATTGGCCAATGCAAAGTAATATATCAATGCAATAGCTCTAAACTCATCCATGAAGCCTGCTGCATGTCGTGCTGGCTCATGTCCAGTGGAAGAGTTCTACCCCTGAATCTCGGTGAAAAGACTTCGCAGCAGAGACGCTAATCCAAAGGGAACATATTACCAGAATAGTGTTTCCCGATTCCTTGGGGGAAATTATAATGCCCAAGAGATCTGCAACAATGGCACAGATTTCAAGGAGCTTTTGCATCTGAATGCTGAATTATATGCTATGTTTATCTCCATCAGTGCATTCTCTTTAAAGGTGTACTATATGTCAAAACCTGTTGCACAACATCACTATTGAAATAGGAGTCGTATTAGCCAAGGGTCAGTGAGGCAATTAATAAGCAATCACTTCGTGCGCTTTAAGTGGCAAGTTCACGTATTTATTTCCATCTGAACCAGATGTAAACTCTCAATAGCTGTGCACAGGGTTCAGACTTTTTTAAAAAAATCCGCGACCAAACATCATATTTCCATGTGCTGAGCAAAAATGAAAAAAAGAAAACCTTCTTGGTAAATCTCAGGAGCCAAGTATGAACTAAATAATTCAAGAATCTGAGTAAGGTTCATTGCCCAAACGTCTTTAGATCAACAATAATATAGCATGCATCCCATGCTCCTGTTCTAATGTAGCTATATCAGCCACTATTAACCAGGAACGAAAGCTAGACAAACTGTGAAATTAAAAATTCATGTCTGTGCAGATTTCTTAGAAAATTGCTGTCAACATGTAGCACTGATTTTAGCAAAGATAATTCGCCGCCTAAGGGACCAAGGTTTAATTTTGGCCTTGGATGATGTCTGTGTAGAACAAAGAACAAAGAACAAAGAACAATACAGCACAGGAACAGGCCCTTCGGCCCTCCAAGCCCGCGCCGCTCCTCGGTCCAGGATTGAATCCTGAATCCAGGATCCCCGCCCAATTTTCCAGCCTATCTACATACCAATATCCTATCCACCGAGCTGTCCCTCACAGCTACGATGCTTTGTTCATTTCAACCTATTAACTCACCCCCACCCCCCCATTCCAGACCATGTGATCCCCAGGGAGAGGCGAAAACCCAGAGTGAAAAACCCCAGGGCCAATATGGGGAAAAAAAAATCTGGGAAATTCCTCTCCGACCCCCTGAGGCGATCGAAACGAGTCCAGGAGATCACAATGGCCCTGATCGGAAAATGATTCCCAACCCTAGTCATTTCCACTTCCATGAACACCACATGAATTCCCTGCCCCCGAGACAGGTTCCCAACTATCCGCAGTCTCGCTCTGTACTGGCACCAGCAAGATGATCATAGAATGAAGCCTTGAAACGAGAAACAAGGAACAATTAGCCAGCGCCGCTCCCTGGTCCAAACTAGACCACTCTTTTGTATCCCTCCATTCCCACTCCGGTCATATAGCTGTCTAGATAAGTCTTAAACGTTCCCAGTGTGTCCGCCTCCACCACCTTGCCCGGCAACACATTCCAGGCCCCCACGACCCTCTGTGTGAAATATGTCCTTCTGATATCTGTGTTAAACCTCCCCCCCCCCCTTCAAAGAACAAAGAACAAAGAACAGTACAGCACAGGAAACAGGCATTCGGCCCTCCAAGCCTGTGCCGCTCCTTGGTCCAACTCGACCAATCGTTTGTATCCCTCCATTCCCAGGCTGCTCATGTGACTATCCAGGTAAATCTTAAACGATGTCAGCGTGCCTGCCTCCACCACCCTACTTGGCAGCGCATTCCAGGCCTCCACCACCCTCTGTGTAAAAAACGTCCCTCCGATGTCTGAGTTATACTTCGCCCCTCTCAGCTTGAGCCCGTGACCCCTCGTGATCGTCACCTCCGACCTGGGAAAAAGCTTCCCACTGTTCACCCTATCTATACCCTTCATAATCTTGTATACCTCTATTAGATCTCCCCTCATTCTCCGTCTTTCCAAGGAGAACAACCCCAGTCTACCCAATCTCTCCTCATAGCTAAGACCCTCCATACCAGGCAACATCCTGGTAAACCTTCTCTGCACTCTCTCCAATGCCTCCACGTCCTTCTGGTAGTGCGGCGACCAGAAGTGGACGCAGTACTCCAAATGCGGCCTAACCAGCGTTCTATACAGCTGCATCATCAGACTCCAGCTTTTATACTCTATACCCCGTCCTATAAAGGCAAGCATGCCATATGCCTTCTTCACCACCTTCTCCACCTGTGTTGCCACCTTCAAGGATTTGTGGACTTGCACACCTAGGTCCCTCTGTGTTTCTATTCTCCTGATGACTCTGCCATTTATTGCATAACTCCTCCCTACATTATTTCTTCCAAAATGCATCACTTCGCATTTATCCGGATTAAATTCCATCTGCCACCTCTCCGCCCAATTTTCCAGCCTATCAATATCCTGCTGTATTGCCCGACAATGCTCTTCGCTATCCGCAATTCCAGCCATCTTTGTGTCATCCGCAAACTTGCTGATTACACCAGTTACACCTTCTTCCAAATCATTTATATATATCACAAATAGCAGAGGTCCCAGTACAGAGCCCTGCGGAACACCACTGGTCACAGACCTCCAGCCGGAAAATGACCCTTCGACCACTACCCTCTGTCTCCAATGGCCAAGCCGGTTCTCCACCCATCGAGCCACTTCTCCTTGTATCCCATGAGCCTTAACCTTCTTAACTAACCTGCCATGTGGGACTTTGTCAAATGCCTTACTGAAATCCATATAGACGACATCCACGGCCCTTCCTTCATCAACCGTTTTTGTCACTTCCTCAAAAAACTCCACCAAATTTGTAAGGCACGACCTCCCTCTTACAAAACCATGCTGTCTGTCACTAATGAGATTGTTCCGTTCTAAATGCACATACATCCTGTCTCTTAGAATCCTCTCCAACAACTTCCCTACCACGGACGTCAAGCTCACCGGCCTATAATTTCCTGGGTTATCCCTGCTACCCTTCTTAAACAACGGGACCAAATTCGCTATCCTCCAATCCTCAGGGACCTCACCCGTGTCCAAAGAAGCGACAAAGATTTCCGTCAGAGGCCCAGCAATTTCCTCTCTCGTCTCCCTGAGCAGTCGAGGATAGATGCCATCAGGCCCTGGGGCTTTGTCAGTTTTAATGTCCCCTAAAAAACCTAACACTTCCTCTCTCGTAATGGAGATTTTCTCTAACGGGTCAACACCTCCCTCCGAGACACTCCCGGTTAACACACCCCTCTCCTTCGTGAATACCGATGCAAAGTATTCATTTAGGATCTCCCCCATTCCCTTGGGTTCTAAGCATAATGCCCCTCCTTTGTCCCTGAGAGGACGGATTTTCTCCCTGACAACTCTTTTGTTCCTAACGTATGAATAGAATGCCTTAGGATTCTCCTTATTCCTGCCTGCCAAGAACATCTCGTGCCCTCTTTTTGCCCTTCTAACTCCCCGTTTGAGATCTTTCTTACTCTCTCTGTATTCCTCCAGAGCTCCATCTGTTTTCAGTTGCCTGGACTTAACGTATGCCTCCCTTTTCATTTTAATCACATCCTCAATTTCCCTGGTTATCCACGGCTCTCGAATCCTACCTTTCCTATCTTTCCTTTTTACAGGTACATGCCTATCCTGCAGCCTTATCAATAGCTCCTTAAAAGACTCCCACATGCCAGACGCGGACTTACCCTCGAACATCCTCTCCCAATCAACATCCACCAATTCCTGCCTAATCCGGCTATAGTCAGCCTTCCCCCAATTTAGCACCCTGCCCGTAGGACAGCACTCATCCTTGTCCATTACTACCCTAAAGTTAACAGAGTTGTGGTCACTATTTGCCACATGTTCCCCTACCGAAACTTTGACGACCTGACCGGGCTCATTTCCCAGAACTAGGTCCAGTATAGCCCCCTCTCTAGTCGGGCTATCTACATACTGTTCCAAAGAACCTTCCAGTACGCATTTTACAAATTCCTCCCCGTCCGGTCCCCCAGCTCTAAGCACTTTCCAGTCTGTGCCAGGGAAATTAAAGTCCCCCACTACAACAACCCTATGTTTTCTGCACCTATCCAGAATCTCCTGACATATCCTTTCCTCCACTTCCCGTGGGCTGTTGGGTGGTCTGTAGTACACCCCCAGCATAGTGACTGCACCCTTCCTGTTTCTGAGTTCCACCCACAGCGACTCAGTACATGACCCCTCTAAGTTGTCTACCCTCTGCACCGCGGTAATATGCTCCTTAACTAATATCGCTACTCCCCCACCTTTTTTAGCCCCTCCTCTGTCTCGCCTAAAACACTGATACCCCGGAATATTCAGCTGCCAGTCCTGTCCTTCTTTTAACCAAGTTTCCGTCACCGCAACCACATCCAAATTCCGCACAAGCATTAAGGACCTAAGTTCGTCTGTTTTACCCGTTACACTCCTCGCATTGAAGCAGATGCACTCCAGACCTCCAGGCCCAGTCAGGTCCTCCTCCTCCAGAGTGCTCCTCTTCTTAGCTAGCCTTGCCCTGGCCCCCAGCTCGACCCCAGCCTCAGTATTTACTGACCTCCTGTTTTGTTCCCCACCCCCCTGCCACACTAGTTTAAATCCTGCCGAAACACTCGAGCAAAACTCCCAGCCAGGATATTTGCTCCCTTCCAGTTAAGGTGTAACCCATCCTTTCTGTACAGTTGCCATCCTGACTTGAAGATTTCCCAGTTATCTATGAATTTAAAACCCTCCCTCTTGCACCAGTCCTTTAGCCACGCGTTCAACTGTAGAATCTCCCTGTTCCGAGCCTCACTTGCACTAGGCACCGGGAGCAGTCCAGAGATTGCTACACTGGAGGTCTTACTTTTTAGCCGAGCACCCAACTCCCTGAATTTCTCTCGTATGACCCCCCTGCTCTTCCTACCTACATCATTTCCCCCAATGTGTACAATCACATCCGTTTGACTACCTTCCTTTTTAAATATGCTTCCTACCCTCTCGGAGACATCCAGTACCCCGGCACCAGGGAGGCAGACTACCATCCTGGATTCTCGTTCAGTCCCACAGAAGCGCCTGTCCGTGTCTCTAACTATTGCGTCCCCCACAACTATCGCTCTCCTAAACCCCTTCTTTCCCTTCCGGACCCCTGAGCCTGTCTCCCTGGAGGCGATCTGGTCCTCGTGGCTTACCCCTGGAGGGTCATCCCCTTCCACAGAATCTAAAACAATATACCTATTGTGGAGGGGGACAACCACAGGGGATCCCTCCACAGACTGCTCACTCCCTTCCCTTCTCCCATCTGTTGCCCATCCCTTTCTCTTATGGGAGACTGCCACTGGGGTGCTTTCTGGCACATCACCCTTCTGACTATTACCCCTCCTAACCGTGACCCACGTGTCTTCCTTCCGAGACCCTGGTGTCACTACCTGACTATAACTTTTATCTATGACAAAATAAATCTTCAGAATTTCTATATTCTCCAGTTGTCTGTGTTGGTCCCCTCTGGGTGCTCCGATTTTCTCCCACGCTCCAAAGATATGAATGTTCGATTGATTGATTATGCTAATTTGCCCCATGCTGTCAGTGGGATTACTAACAATAAATATGTGTGATTTCAGGGGTAGAGCCTGGGTGGTATTGCTGTCACTGAAGGTTCAATGGGCCAAGTGGCCTACTTATGCATTGTACGGTACCTATGTATCTGCTTCTTTTTGAAAATAGCAAGTTAACCCTTCATTGAAACTTTGTTGGACATAGTATTATGCCCATAAAGAAAATGTTTTGCTCGTTTACAGAGGCAAAGTTGGATGCAATGCATAACGGTTTGTGGTCTAAGAATTTGTTTGTTTGCTTAAGCCTTTTTCTCTCTAAATGCCTCTCATTATATGTACATTTGTCGACAATCCCTCATCACTCTTGACACATCGGTGCGTCATTATAAACGTTATTTTCTGCTTCAGGGACAGTACCATTTAAATAAAGTGGGTAACGAAAAACAACATGTATCTCTACAAACATGCATGAAGCCATCAAATGTTAGGTACCCTACAGTGAAAAGATCGAAACACTGAAGAATCTCCAGTGGTACAACAATGCACACATCATAGAAATCATAGAAACCCTACAGTGCAGAAGGAGGCCATTCGGCCCATCGAGTCTGCACCGACCACAATCCCACCCAGGCCCTACCCCCACATATTTTACCCACTAATCCCTCTAACCTACGCATCTCAGGACTCTTCGGGGCAATTTTTTTTTTAACCTGGCCAATCAACCTAAACCGCACATCTTTGGACTGTGGGAGGAAACCGGAGCACCCGGAGGAAACCCACGCAGACACGAGGAGAATGTGCAAACTCCACACAGACAGTGACCCGAGCCGGGAATCGAACCCGGGACCCTGGAGCTGTGAAGCAACAGTGCTAACCACTATGCTACCGTGCCACACATGAAGAATCCTTTGGAATAATCTCTACTCGCCAGGATGACTGCAAGTCCAGCGGGGTCAATGAACCCCACGCGAATCGTAGCCTTTCCAACACACTCACCAAACCAGCTCGAAACAAAATGAGGTTCTTTTTTTGTCGTTCGGTCAAAAACCTCGAATTCCCTCCCTCATGGAAATGTGCCAAACTCCTCCCTCATTCAATCTCTCCTTCTCTTCTCTCTTCTCTCTCTCTCTTTCTGTTTCTCTCTCGCTTTTTGAACCTCACAACTTGTGCTTTTCAAATGTTCCGCGAGCTTTCCAATGACTGGCTGCAATTCCTGTATACGTAACTGAACATCTTCAAAAATAAGGCTATTGTGTACAATGCAGAGATGATGCTAACGTTATAGAACACGCCGATTAAACATGTGCAGGATTATTGAATGAACAACTGTGCTCCACAATGCTAGAAGGCATTGGATAGATTTCAAAAGTAAGTTTTCGATGCGGGAAAATAAATCTTCAGTTGTTCGGATGATCTGGGAACGCTGTGAACTATTCCCTCCGCAGAAGAACAAAGAACAAAGAACAGAGAAAAGTACAGCACAGGAACAGGCCATTCGGCCCTCCAATCCTGCATCGACCATGCTGCCCGACTTAATTAAAACCCTCTACCCTTTCGGGGATCATATCCCTCTATTCCCATCCTAATCATATACTTGTCAAGACGCCCCTTCAATGTCTCTACCTTATCCGCTTCCACTCCCTCCCCCGGCAACGAGTTCCAGGCACCCACGACTCTCTGTGTAAAATATCTGCGTTGTACATCTCCTTTCAAACTTGCCCTTCGCACCTTAAACCTATGCCCCCTAGTAATTGACTCTTCAACCCTGGGAAAAAGCTTCTGACTATCCACTGTATCCATGCCTCTCATAATCTTGCAGACTTCGATCAGGTCTCCCCTCAACCTCCGTCGTTCCAGTGAGAAAAAACCAAGTTTCTCCAACCTCTCCTCATAGCTAATGCCCTCCATACTGGGCAACATCCTGGTAAATATTTTCTGTACCCTCTCCAAAGCATCCTTCTGGAAGTGTGGCGACCAGAATTGAACACTATATTCCAAGTGCGGCCTAACTAAAGTTCTATAAATCTGCAACAAGACTTGCCAATTTTTAAACTCAATACCCCGGCCGATGAAGGCAAGCGTGCCATGTGCCTTCTTGACTACTTTCTCCACCTGCATTGCCACTTTAAGTGAACTGTTTACCTGTACACCCAGATCCCTTTACCTATCAATGCTCTTCAGGGTTCTGTCATTTACTGTATATTTCCTATCTGTATTAGACCTTCCAAAATGCATTACCTCACATTTTTTCCAGATTAACCTCCATCTGCCATCTCTCCGCCCAAGTCTCCAACTGATCGATATCCTGTTGTATCCTCTGATGGTCCTCATCGCTATCCGCAAAACCACAAACCTTTGTGTCGTCCGAAAACTGACTAATCATTCCAGTTACATTTTCCTCCAAATCATTTATATATATATTTCAAACAGCAGAGGTCACAGCACTGATCGCTGTGGAACACCATGTGTCACAGCCCTCCATTCGGAAACGGACCCTTCCACTGCTGCCCTTTTCCTTCTTTGACCGAGCCATTTTTGTATCCACCTTGCCAGCTCACTTCTGATCCCATGCGACTTCATCTTCTGCGCCAAGAAACATTTGGGAAATTGGAAAATAATGTTCGATGCCATATATGGGGACAACATGGTCGATAGGAATGAATAGTTCCCATATGACCATGAGACCATAGCAAAGAGAAATATGAGTAGTCGTTTCGGCACCACGAGACTGTTACACTATTTCAACATTCAATTTAATCGATGCTCATCCGATATCTCAACCTTACAATTTCCTGCCACTTCCCATAACTCTTGATTCCATACTGGACAATGGCATATCTTTCTCAAAGTTAAATATACAAAACAATTTCAGGGAAGAAGTTCCAAAGTCTCAAAATACTCTTACTTCAAAAACAATCCTAGTCTTAAATTGCCATTCCTTTATTCTGACACCATGCCCACTGGTCCCAGGCTTTCTCAGAAGGGGAAGTTTCGCTTCAGCACTTACCCTGTTAGCCCGGTTAAGTATCTCATACATTTCATTGAGATGATCTCGAATTCGTCTCATTTTCAATGACTCACGTTCCAAGCTGGTTAACATTTCTCCATGAGACAATCTTTTCATAGCGACAATCTTCCTCCGACAGCTGCTCTGATCTGGACGCAAGTAAATAATTTGTTCCCTCAAATGCGGAGATTAAAAAGTGCTCTCAATTTCCCCACGAGGTCTCATCCGTAACTTTTACAGTGGCAACAAAAATACATTCCGCATATACGCCAAACCACATAAATTAACGACGAACATTTAATTAGCATTCCCGATTGCATACTACTTTCGTGTGCTTGCATTCCATGTTAATGGCACAATTTCCCCCAATGCCCTGAATGCCACAGCTCACTGCAGATTTTTCTGCAAATAAGAATAACTATTTTCCTCTGTTCTCCCTTCTAAAATAACATCAAATTACCCCACGTTATTATCCATAAGTTTTGTTCACTTACTTAAACTATCAAGATCGCTGTGCACACATGTCATCCCCTCCTAACATCCCTTTCTGTATCTTCTATGACACTGAAATTTGTTTCTGTTCTTTTGCTTCCTTCCTCAATTTTATTGATATATATTCTAAACAGTTGTGGCCCTACCAATGATTCCATGCAGAAACTAAATGATTACAAATCTCCAAATAGAGAAAAAAAAACTCCGAAACACAGTCGTTCTATACACGCATCATCCAATCATCTATCCATACTAATATACTAAGACCAAAACTATAGACCGTTCTCCTGAATTATCATATAGTGAGGAATCTTGTCGAATGCTTTCAGGAAGTCGGCTTGTGACATATCGACAGAAACCCCTCCATACTCTTTCACTGAGACTTCCATGGAACACTCTAATGAATTGGTCAGTCATGACTTCATATTCCTGATGTTATGCTGTCGTTGTAACGGAATAAATATTTAGAGGGCAATGATTAACAGTGACTGGGTTTGGAAGAAAATGTGATGTGAAAATAAAGCGTTTCCATACAACGAATGAATCTGGTTTGGAATGCAGTGTTGAGAGGTGTGGTGGAGGCAGATAAATCGAGGTACTTCACATCGCATTAGATGACGATTTGAACAGTAACAATGGAGAAAAGGCAGTTCATTATCTTTAAATCGTAAAGTTGATTTGCAGAGCTAGTTCTTGCAAGATTTGGAGAGTGAACTTCTGGTGTGTAAATTCATTTTGTTAGTGACAGTAATCCAGTGGTCACATATTCAGCGCAAGTTTTAAGGATCTCAACTCAAATCTCATTAGGGAAGGAGTGACAATTTGATGATGAGCAATTTATGATTAGAAGTATAATGATGGCTGTGGAAAACATTACCGATTTTCGTAAGAGTCTAGCTTATTTTCAGCTAGACTCTTACGAACCTGTTAGCGAAGAGATTCTGCAATGATTAACTGGTCAAGCCTCCATGCAAGGTGGTTGACTAAAAATGTTTTCTGAAATTATAGGATCTTCTTGTTGGGGAAGAAACAAATGCTGGTCCATCCACCGACACTCACATCTCAAAAATGATTTAGAAACAGCCTGCTTACTTATATTTTCACTTGGCACAACTTCTGCATTACTTCCTCCAGTCTGCCCTCTAATTGTGTTTTTTTTTCTTCGTTGTTGGGTTCTGTTTCAGTTATTTCATTTGTTAAGAGTGTTAATTAATATAGGTGGACAGACAGAAAACAATAGCCATAAACTCTTTCAATGTTGAAGCAGACTTGAAAGGCCCAGTCGCGTTCTCTGCTTCCATCTCAACACGACCCTCGGCTCTCACTATTTGTTTGTCCATGATTTGATATCTGTGGCATTCTATATATTCCCATTTATTTTCCTCTGTTCCATCCTCCGATTCATGCGAACATTTTTTGTCCATCTATCTCTGTTTTCCTTTACAATTTTCCCTTGTGTTCCTTCGACTACTACAGGTCAAGTTAAGTTTCACTGCAGTCACTCAAAGCGCATAGTATGTCTCGAGTGGCCTTATTATCGAACTATAACATGGGCAGTGAAATCTACTTTGTTATCAGCAATGTAAGACTGGTTGGATATTGTCATCTTTTAAGTGCAATAGACTTTTGAAACATACAAGTCAACATTCGGGACAGCATGCAACATTTCCTGCAAGTCATCCAAACATTTACAAATCTTCAGTTCTTTTGCTCATGGAGCCTTGGTCTGAAAATGTGGAAATTCTTTACTGGATTCGCATCACATGTGCTTGGACGGATACACCTTTGCAGTTATGTGGAAGACAAATCTTGAAAAAAAAGAGAATATACCGACAATAAAACAAGTTGCAAGAAATAAAAATAAATGAACACATGGAACTAACACAAAGTACATTGAGTCGTCAGTTCCATTGCAAAGAATAGGGATAGTTTTGTCCTATGGCCACGTGGAACCAAGTGCAACTGTTATTATAGCCACAAACTCTCCAAGCATGCGAGGAAGAGAGATAAATCGAAGAGATGCTGACATATTTACGTACAATTATGTGACACAGGCTACTCTTCCACTTAAAAAAAATAAAGCTACTCGAATGTGACCGAATTGTCCAATTTTTTGTTGCTCGTTGACTCCAAGTTACAATGTGTGGGAGTTACAATATTAGTTGATTATCGTTAATCATTTCAAATGTGAACACTCAGACTCCACCTAAATGCAAACGAAATGTTTCGCTACAGATCTGAAAAAGTGCAAAGATTATACTGAAGATTTCGGTAAGGAATGTAAATGCCAATTCATCTTTTTCCTTCATGCAAATTATTTGGCAGTGGAAGCCTTTTTGTGTTGTCTTTATTTGATATGTTTTCACTGCATTGCCTTGTTGATATATAAGAATGGAGTGACACCGTATGTCGGGGGCGGGGGGGGGGGGGGTGGAGGGGGGTTGGAATAACAGTCCTATCAATCATACGTCATGATCACAGTTGGTTCACGCTGCCTTTCGAAAGTTACCGTGATGCCTTTATGTGAAAGATATTATGAATATTGTTGTTTTGAGAAAAAAAATTGCGCGCTAACTGCATGTGAACCTTGAAATTAATTTTACCGCATTGAAATACATATCTTGAGCAACATACATATGGAGTTGTTAGCATAACAAGAAAGCGGGGTGATTTTAACAGTAGCGTTACTAAACAAAACACAGGACAATAAGACACCAAACCCACTCTGACAACAACCGCAAACCCACCATACCTATAAAGGCTAGGATTATTACACTTTTGTGAAAAACAAATTTCTAAAAAAGACTAATACCGTCCCTGATAACAACTGATGCCAGATGTTTATGTTGCACCAGAATTGAATCATGGGAAAACAAATTGATCCATCATTATGAGAGATCGAACGTGGTAAACAGCGACAGTGCGATGGAGGGGGAAAGACGGAAAGAGAAAGATAGATAGAGAGAGAGAGAGCGCGTGAGAGAGAGAAATAGAGAGTGAGAGACAGAGAGAGAGCAAGGGTTGGGGGGGGGGGGGGAGAGGTCCAAAGATACCATTTTTCAGTCGAGCTCATATTTCATTCAGCAGAGAAATTACAAGGGCATAACGTGTTGCTTCAAGGAGATCAGTGTCGAGGCAATAGCTACTTGGTAATCACGAAACATACGAAACGTAATTGCTCTGGGGTTGCTTAACAACCATTTTTCAGCAGCCAATTGATATGAAATTGACTTTGTTGCTCTCAGAACACAATGTAATCCATTACATCCATTGCCAAAATAATTCGCAAAATTGTTGAATGAAAACAGAGGATATTTTAGAGCGCATGTACTGAAGAAACCTGATGGAGGCAACGATCAGTAAGGAAGCTTGCAAAAAGTTGTCTGTTTCAAAGCAATTGGGGGAACAGAAGGTATGCAAATGCTTCTAAATTGAACCTACTGTATAATTGTATCGACGAATAGTATACAACAAGTGTTTATATTCATGTGATGCAAAATTACTGCATCCGATAGATACGTTTTTAACAATTATCCAGGATTGTAAATTGATGAGGCCATGTTTTTTGTCGAATGTCAATAATTCGACCCTCAAAAACTCCCTTTGTCTGGTTTAATCAGGGCTCGAGTTTCACTCCCTAAATATGTTACCACAGCCGCGTTTGCAATAGTACAGCTCAGAGTGTCAATCCGACGATACATACACACATTTATCCCCAGCCTGCCTGAGCGGTACCCATCTTTTCCCCAAAATTGTTGTGGGCCTTGATGTCAGCCTTCTAACTGATCACAGCTTAACTCTTCGAGTAACTAGACACGTGACAGATTTCTGTTAAATCAGCTGCTTTGATACAAGCTATAGAAATAACGCTGGGGAGCTACAGTTCAGATCCATATAGCTAGTAAGGCTGATGTATTTCAAATACAAATGTAATTAAACTTTGAAAAATCAATTGCTGGCAATTACAGTGAAACAATCACAATCACTTTACGTTTGATTTATTATAATATTTAATATAATATCCAATCAGTTTGAAAACTTCATTGTGTTATCTGTGGATCACTCCCATATTCCAGTTATGGACGACTGGTTTACATTCTTTGCCAGACTAATGGCCTTGGTCTGTCTGTGAATAATCTTTTAAGAAGACCTTGGTCTAGCAGCCTGCGTGATTTGTCAACCTTGGTGATTATTAACCCTTTCGCAAACTATCAGTGTGCTCAGTGATGGCATTTATTCGAGGCACTAGAATAGATTTGGTGCATTGGTATCAATTGGTATGTTATTTAACGGATGGATGATCCAGTACCGCACAATTTCTGGCGATGCTTAAGAATGTGTGTGCAAAATGCATGGGCATAACATTATACTTGTAGAATATCGTTAGGGAGTGGATTAAATGACATCATGTTGTCTTTTTTTGCCTTTGGGACATAAAAATAAACTGGCAGCTGACTTTCAACGTCATGGAAAGAAAACGCTGTCACACCTAATTGATCTCTATCTGCTTTGATTAATTGAATCGCTGATGCTACTTTTTCTTGGTTTTTTTCCTGTCAGAAGAAAAACAGAAAGCTCAAGAAAAAGGTGAAGTTTCAATCACATGAAGTAGCAAATGTTAACGATGCAGCCAGTGTGATATTGGTCTAAAATCACATGGGCTTCAGAAAATGCCACATGGTTATTTTGTCTGACAAGCCATCTGGTGTGCAGTTACCCAACAAATATGTAAGAGAGGCATTGTCATCTGCAGCAAAGTGAAAACAACACCTCCGTCCATTTAAAGCTAAATATACGTCTCTAAATCAAATGCTAAATTTAAGCCATAGATCCGCACACGGATAATTGGACATATGCCGCATTCGTGATGCAAAAGGTGACATGCTGGATTGTAAACACGATTGTTAAAGGATGTTAAGTATTTACTTCGCAGAAGCAGGATCATGAGGCCAGGTGACTTATTCGGATGGGGAGACAGACAATAGCGGAGATTGGGATGCTCCGTATAGGGGGTATTACGTAAAGTCACTTCTGTTTCCGATTGTTTGAAAATTTGGATCAAATATTGCGATACTGTCGTCTCAATTCTGTTCACTTTATTGTTTATTGTGTAATGATGATTTCTGCATTTGATGCACAAATTGCAACACGATGTACACTCACGGTATTTATCTCTAATAGAACGGAAAATTAACAGTAAAATAAAGCGTGTGACCATCTGCATGGGACACACGTTGAATTGCTGCCCGACTGTATGCTTAATCTTGTTAATTACACTTGAAAATATAAAGATATACTCTAAAATTGCATAAAAAAAGAGAGATATTCGGTGGAATAGTTGCCAATAGAAAATTCTCAGTGAGTGAAGTTAAACATGGAAAAAAGATCACATGTGGTGCCCAAAAAGTACAAACACGAATGACAATGCTGATATGACCTCTTTTTAGGGACAATGCTGATATAAAGACAACATAAATTCAGGAAGCACCTTCAACTGAGTAATTGCAAGAAAAAAAATGAAGTGTAGCCATAGTTGCCTCGATGCCATGGAGTCAGCAATTCAACGTAAAGCCACAAAGATATGGATAAATATCATTTATAGAGTAAAAGATGCAGAATTCGATTTGGACAGATAACAAACATTGCGTGGGCTGAGAGGAAGTTACAAGATTCGGTAACGACAATGCCACAGGACAATTTGAAAATGAATATAATAATTCAAATAGCGAATAAGGGCCTGAACGCGAGCCAATATGTGTTTTAGACTCCAGTGGTGACTGTGGATGAGCATTGCTGCAAACATATCCTGAGGTAGCAGTGGATGGAATGAGATGAGCGGCATCATGACACATTGATTAGCCCTGCGGCTTCTCATCTCGGGGCTCCTGTATTCACTTCCTGCGGAGGGTGCCTGGTGTGGAGTTTGCATAGCATCCCGTGCTTAATTTGGGTTGCTCTTGATGCTCTGTTTGCTCCGACAAACCAAATATATGCAAGTTAGGTCAATATTCCATACCAAATTGTTCCTTAGTTTCCCAATATATGTAGATTAGATGGAATAGCGCTGGTGAAAGAATGGGATTGGGGTGATAGTGGGATCAGCGCTTGCGTAAAATATGCTTTCAAATTGTAGGTGGAGACTCGATTGGCCGAATGACCTCATCAGCACTGTAGGAATTATCTAATTCTATGAAAAGAAAATATATATTTTTTAAATGTGTAAATAATATACCAGACAGCTGTGCCTTGGACATTAGACGTGTCATTGATGCACGAGCACCAGTTGCATAAACATGGAGCTTAGTCTTGTTACAGAGATCGACACTGTTGTTCCAGAATTATCACGAATGCGAGGCTGATGTAAGCATGCCACGCATTTAATATGTGTGAGAATGCTTCAGCAAGGACATTTTTTTTCTGAAGAGCTCCTGTATGTCTGGGAGAACGCAGCAGACGCTGAGAAAGGTGGGCAGATAATCATTTTCGCCATGCAAGTGTGTATTTAGCAGAAATCTCAAAGTTATTTTATTAAATTAACACGTCGAACTGGTTACACACAGAGACTGTTGCAGTACTAGAAATGGAAGAAGCTACACTATTAGCAGATAGAAACAAAACAGTTTTGTTTTCATTTTTCGAAGGACATTTGCTCAATGTAGTTGGATAACGACAGAAGCCTGGAGGCGATCTCTCTCTCTCTCTCTATCATTCTGAAAACACATTTCCGATTGTCCTAAAGTTGCTGGCCCAAGTCAAAGTCAAAGCATCGTGTGCCTGAATTCGCTTAGTATTTTTGAAGTTGGCTTAAGTCTGTGTAATAAGTATTGTGTAACCTGACCTGAATTGTGATACACTCGAAGTTAAGAAATGATTCAATTTGATGCTGAAAGATTGTTGAACGATGTACCGTTAAACTGTGCCATTTCGCTGGAGATACATCTATGATGTTTTATAATGAAAAAAAATAGTTTGATAAAAAAAACTCCTTAATTTATCACGCCTGAGGCGACATATCATTGTCTCACATTCATGGCAAATTGGAAAAAAAAGTTCCTGTCTGGCACCGTAATACACAGTAGGTTCTGCACGCTGGTGTCCAAACACATATTGGGGTTTCAGTTCAGGATGCTGTTTTGCATTGTTGAACGAAAAAAAAACAGTGAACGTTAAGGAACTGTTTTTTTAAAATTAATCAGGTATTACATTTGCGTAGTTTCCAAAGTCATTGCCTCTCAAACAATTGAATTTTTTCAGTGGCCGAAGATTTCCTGAGTGTGAAAGGTTTCACTGGGAGTTCTTTGTAAAAGATTATTAAAGCAAAGCTTTTGTATTTGGGAACCAGTTGCAGTTGCATTTTGTTTCCTGACAGTGTTAGGAAAGGCGAGGTAATTCGAGTGATAGTTCAGTATTTAAATTTCCTCGAAACACAGATTGAAGAATTGTAGTTCGCTGTATCCGATTTAACTGAAACTTTACCAAGGATTAGAGTTGAAACACTCTGCGGTGCAACTAAAAGGCAAAAAAAAAATGGTAAGCAATTGCAGAGAATAAGGAAGGAAAGTCACTGATGAATAGAAATAGTGTGTAACATTGGCAGAACAAGAAAACACTGCATCTATGACGCACCAAAAATAATGTTGAAAGGTGCAACCGAAATAGAAAAGATAAGCAAAAATAGAGACCATTTGAACTTAAGCAACTGGAAAGAAACGTCCAAATTTAAATCGCAGAAGAGCACACGTTTGAAACTCCGAGACTTGCAGGGAGAATGGCACATGGTTTTGAATTCGCGCAGAAATGAAGATGTACGTCAATCAGCAATTTCAATCTTTGAAGGACAGGAAATGAGAATGAGTGATTTTCGCAGAAGGTCAAGGCAATACACATGTCCATATAATCGGAGAGGGAAAGGGCACTTTGTGTCATGTTGAAAAGTTCACATACGAAGATCGTAGCGACATACGAAAGCATTGTTGTTTTCATGATGATAAATTGGGATACATTATTGGTTCCTTCAGAATTGTCCTGGCAAACAGTTGTTTCAAAAAAGGGAAATCCAGTGGGGTTTATCATAGTGGCAAAATGAACCATGGATAAAGACAATGAGTTGCAAAATAATGCGGGGCGGCACGGCAGCACAGTGGTTAGCACTGCTGCTTCACAGCTCCAGGGACCTGAGTTCGATTCACGGCTCGGGTCACTGTCTGTTTGGAGTTTGCACATTCTCCTCGTGTCTGCGTGGGTTTCCTCTGGGTGCTCCGGTTTCCTCCCACAGTCCAAAGATGTGCGGGTTAGGTTGATTGGCCATGCTAAAATTGCCCCTGAGTGTCCTGGGATGCGTAGATTAGAGGGATTAGCGGGTAAAATATGTAGGGATATGGTCGTAGGGCCTGGGTGGGATTGTGGTCGGTGCAGATTCGATGGGCCGAATGGCCTCTTTCTGTACTGTCGGGTTTCTATGATTTCTTTCTATGATTTAATGCATTGTCTGTTCAGTGATTGTTTGACGAGCAACTATCAGATTCGTATGAAGATCTTAATTTGATGGTTAATTTTACTTATGTGTAGAAGTAGGAGGAGGTATGGAAGATACGTTATTACAGGCAACAGGATCAAGTCAATTATAATGGTTACATATGAAGAGATAAGTAGTTCGGAAGGATTATTGCAAGGAAACGTCGAAATATGTGAAAAAAATCGTGAAACTATTACTCTTCTGCTGTGTAAAGGAAGGTTGGAGAGCCTGATGAATAGTGCATGTGGTAGGATAATTAGAGAAATGCTATTTTTTTTCCAGTGATAAATTTATCCTGAGAAACCATAAATGTGGATCACAGTTGGGGGAAATGCCTCGTGTGGTTCAGAAACCATTGAGAAATCAGATAACTCGCATGTTGCAGGAAGCATGCCTTGGGACGTTTCCCGACTGTCTGACAACAAGATTTCTCAGAGATCCAGAGAGTTCTCGAAAAGTTCGAAGAAAACATATGACACGGCTGAGGTTCAATGATCAGAAGAAATCTTTTACTTGATGGCAGATGAACAAAGGAATTTATGGAGGATGAAGCTGATAACTTTAGCTCAGCCAAGTTGGCAGAATTACAACAGAAAGATGCAGAGAAAAGGTTGTATTGGAAAGCATTCTCAAAAGAAAATGTGTGCACTTGGGAGTGTTAATAAGTTGAATTTAACAACGTAATGAGGAAATGGAGATGCCTAAATATTCGCGCAGAGGAAAAAAAGTGTTGGAATTCATCAAGCTCGATTAGAAGTGCGTTATGGAAAGGAGGTGTTTCAAGCAATGCATGACGTCCGGCATTTCGAAGTAAGAGTATCTCACGTGAAAAAGCAAAAATAAAAAAACTACACACACTATTATTGGCCTGGACTGCATCAACATATAGCTGACTTGGCCGAATATGTTGCACATGCAAGTGAAAAGGAAAGCTTCAAGTGGTAATCAAGTCCGTGCCCTGAATATCCACTCTGGCATTCAAGAAAACTGGTACTAACTGATTGTGTGGTACGTTTCCCAAAGTGAATCAGTATTTGTTGAAAATAATGGAAAATTCAATTAGATTTCTGGAAGCCATTGCATCACCTAATATTTCTGCTTAAAGGGAATGCATGCTGTCCCATGTTGATAACTTAAAATAATTTTTGAGAAGAAGGATATTGGAAAATATTGTATTAGTTGTTCCGAGTCGGATTGAAGGAACAGACCCGAATGACTGAATTTGGCATTCCTGCGGTTGTATTGGGCAATGAGGAAGACATTAGAAATGTCACGATATGCTGAGTTCCCTTCAGGGGGAAAAAAAATCAGAATGGCCAAATGGATTTATTACAATCACATGGAGCGAGATGTGTGAGTAAAATGAGAACAGAGATTAATTTAAAGTGTGTGAATGTAGAAAATGGCTTGCCAATTATGAACATACATACAGTCTTAATCGACTCAAATTGGTGCAGGTTTCGCAGAAAATGATGTCTGCTGCATCTGAGCTGCTGCAGCCAGAAGTGTCAATCAAACAATAAACGGGCTGCTGGATATTTACAAACGTCAGTTAATGAACAAGATAATAAGAGCAGGAGCCTCTTCGTGACTTGCTGCAAATAACTGAGTGTACATTACATTAACTTTAACAGCGGCGCGTCAACTATGGGACAAATAATGTAGAACAAAGAAAAGTCTTATGTAATGGCAAGATGGAGTTTGAGGAGCAGAAACATTTTAATATTTCAGACAGGAAGAAAGGACATCCATTTTAATAAGACAGTTTGATCAAGCTGTCGAAAATTCCGAATTAACTGCCAAAATAATTAACGTTTCCAGCTTGCACAAACAAGAGTACCCAGGGAAAAAATTGTATCAATAACTGCTTTCAGGTAACTTATCATGCTTTATGCAACGACATACCTGCGACGTTGATTGCTAAAAGAAAAAATACAAAAAATCTTGACAACAACAAAGCTACCATGCAATATAATTGTTAAACAATATGCTGACAGTTATGCTGAAGACACAGCGCAAACGAATGAATTAATAAGTTACCTTGGACAGCAAGCTAGATGATCCAATTTACATAATAACCCTCGTTTCATAGGGCAGCGAAAATACGAATGTCAACGTTCTAACAGTTTCATAACTGGCGGCTCGCTTGGACTGAAATCCCACTCTTCAGAGCCAAAACAAATCATGAACAAGAAAACCATAATCTGGAGATTAAAGGTAGACACGCTGAAAACGTTTTGGAGCACAACCTTTCAACACAGAAGTGAGCATTAGTGCACCTGACAGATGAAGTAAGGCCATTCATATTTAATGGACAGGCAATGTAACGATTCTGAATGGAGCGGAAGCATAGGTGAAGTAGACGAAGGGCGGAATTTCTGAAACAATACCTATAAGAAGCGCAACATTCAAAGGATTAACTGGGTTTGCCGCTTTCGTGAGTCAGACAGTGAAGGTAATTTGTTGAAATCAGCGAGAGAAAATCGAAAGCCGATCCGACGTTGTCTGTGGAAATTGATTTTAGTGTAACGCTTTACCCTCCTTATTCTGCCAGTCGATCTGAGGACTTCAGCAGGATTATTTCAAATCCTATCAAAGGAATCTGGTGGTGTCTTCGAATCAATGCAAGGTCCAGAACAGGAGGAGGCATTTGCAGACAATGAAAAAACAGCTGAACAACAGCATACGCGAGGGAGGAAGACGTGAATTCTGAAGTGTTATCCGGACGGTGATACAAAGTGGGGAGATAATGATCAGCCTTGGAGAAGAAAAACAAAATCGAAATATTCTTAAACTTGCATAGGTGCAGGAAGTTACATTACTTATAGAGCATTTTTTTTCATTCATGCATAGAACATGGGTGGCCAGCATTTAATGCCATCACTCGTTGTGATGGCCGAACTGAGAGTCGACCACATTAGTGTGACTCTGGAGTCGCATTCGGCAAGACCAGATAAGTGAGACAGATTTCCTTCCTTGAAGGACAATTTGCGAACGCAATGTTTTTTTTCCAACAACTGATAATGTTTCTATGGTCATCCGTAAGTTCATAACTCGACAGATATTCAGTTGACTTCAAATTACACCAGCTGCAGTGGAGGGAATCGATCCTGGGTCGCCAGACCATTAGTTGACATTGTCTGGATCAATGTTGGAACGATAATACCAGGCTATGCCCTGTCTACGCTCATATATTAAAGTTTTGACGAAATTTTAAAAAAATCAAGTTAACTTTACAAATTGTTGCATTATTTTAAAGAGGACGTGTGATGATACTGCACCATTTATATGTTTTATGATGGGGGGAGGGGCTGTCTCTTTTAAGAGGCAGGTTTTTTTTTGCAGAGAGTGAAAGTGTCTGGTACCAATGCATCAGATGCAGAGAAAGCAAAACGTTACTAACTTTTGCCATGTATGTGTCCGTTGATCAAGCTTAATGAGGTGTCGTTCATTTATTCAATAAGGGAAGTTCGGTATACAAGATTAGAGTATCTTGGTACGAGAAATTCGAAGAGCACATGTTTTGGAGGGGCAGATATTGACGATACCTGGCTAAGGGCAGACTCTTGGCGTCTCGTGTGCTCTTTATCTCTCTCTCTCTGAGGTGAAGATGCTGGTGTTGGACAGGGGTGCGCACAGCAAGTATTCTCACAACACCAGATTAAAGTTCGAAACTTTCATTTGGAATCACTAGCTGTCAGAGCGGTGCTCCAGTTATCTGAAGAAAAAGAAAATGTCTGCAGATCTGAAAGTATCCGCGTAAAAAAAAAAAATTAAGTGAACGTTTTGAGTCAGAATGGCCCTTCCTCAGAGTGGAATCTTTCAGTATTCTCGATGACTAGTTGCATAAAATATGTGTCCATCTCTAATTTAATTCCTAACATCAGCGTGACATTTCAAAGGCAGTTGATGATTCAAAACAGTGGTGATGAGATGCAGCTCGTGTCGTCCATTACATGTGAAAACATATACTTCCTATGATGTTTTGAGTGCCAATGCGGGAATGGTGATAATGGCGGGATATTTACTGATTTATTTCATAAATTTGAATGAAAGTGCAGGAGTAAGCAAAATATGCATCTGCAAACGATGTTCTTGCTGAAAATATATGGATATAAACAGAATCACGGAGAACAGCCCCATGCATCTGGAGCTTAGTAGACAGCAGTTGTAGATTGATGTTTTCAATCATGTCACGGGCTTCAGCCAAGTGGAGACCGATGCAAATATCAAATTCAAAGTCCGTCGCAGCCACTTGGGATCCAATTTTCCTCTGTCTTTGATAGAATTGCGGTGCATTAACAGTTTTTCGACTTTTTGGCAACATTCGAAAATGTTCCTTTATAAAGGAACTGATTCTAAAGTGATGATTCTTTCATCATTTTAACGTGGGAAAGAGAGATGCGTGTTGGGTTATCATTTTTCAACTAACCGTGTTACATATTTGGAAAGATGGCAAGTGCAGAAAACGTAAATGAGAGGGAGAAAGCTTGAGGAAAGGCAACGTTAAAAAACGGCCAGCATTGAGTCATAGTTTATTATTTGAAGTTTCTTTTTTCACTTGATGAAAAATCAGAGCATATATAAGTGCATTTCACGAATGAAACAATTTCACAGTACAATTGGGCGGCACAGTAGCACAGTGGTTAGCACTGCTGCTTCACAGCTCCAGGGACCTGGGTTCGATTCCCGGCTTGGGTCACTGTCTGTGTGGAGTTTGCACATCCTCCTCGTGTCTGCGTGGGTTTCCTCCGGGTGCTCCGGTTTCCTCCCACAGTCCAAAGATGTGCGGGTTAGGTTGATTGGCCATGCTAAAAATTGCCACTTATGTCCTGAGATGCGTAGGTTAGAGGGATTAGCGGGTAAATATGTAGGGATATGGTCGTAGGGCCTGGGTGGGACTGTGATCAGTGCAGACTCGATAGGCCAAATGGCCTCCTTCTGCACTGTAGGGTTTCTATGAAATTGGACAGCAAATCACGTCAATGTAGAGGGGAAGAAAACCGCATATCGGCGGGACAAAAACTGGAAATTGCTTGCAGGTGGTTTAAGAAAGGAAGACACATGAGGCAGAAACAGCTGATTGGGTCACATCAATCATCGTGAAGAAAAGGATCCTGAGATTCTTGCCGTAATTTTGTCAGTGATGGGAAAAAGACACAGAAGAAGAATATCAGTAACAGTCGATATAAGAAATCATTCTTTGACTTCATGATGATCTCGGAAAAGTGGGTGTTTCATGAATAATCAGTACGTCTCGGATATCCTTAAATCAAATCATCTATTTTTTCTTAATTTCTGATTCGATATAATTTATTTAAGAATTGTAGTAAGTCACAAACATTTGCTGGATATGGGTCCATGCATTGCGGCCACAGAAATGCATTATTGAGACATATGTAATGTCGAAGATTTTCCAATTCAATTTTCAGCGTGACACCTTCGCAAATGAAACATGATAGATTTGCAGAAGCTGTAGATATGTGAATATGGAAAGGGAAACATTAATTTTCTGTCCACTGGCAATTTAAGTACTATTTCGTTTATTTGTGTTTGTTGTCCCTATTGACATTGCAGAGCTGAGCGACTGCAACGATCTTCATTCTCAATTTGGTGAGTAAGCATTATTAATTACATGATTTAACTTTCACACTGATCATATATATTAAAGTAAAACATTGCAACAAACAACATTTGAAATTTCCGAATTGAAGTACAAATTGTGAATCGTGTATGGCTGTGTGTTCTTGATATTGAGCATTATGTTAGCACATGATACAAAAATGCACATGGTGCACAGTTCGGATGGGCTAAATAGATCCTGAACACTGAACTCCGGCAAGTCATTATCTGACGCGATAACATTAGTTTGCTACGTTTAAATAATGTTCAGGTGGAAATTCGATTGGGAAGTAGCAGAAAATGGAATACGGCCAAATAACCAGCTCTATGAAATATGCAGATCGATAGAAAATGACGGAACTTGTAGGAGAAGCAGCCCTCAATATTGTATAGTCAAATGCCGTGAGAAATATTGACAGTGGAAGAAGCACATTTAGAATAATTACAAAATATTCAATTATCAGTAACATGCTTTTGTCAAAGGGAAATCATGTATGATAGATCAACTATTTTTCCTTTCAGATGAATGTAACAACGTGGAGACAGGGCAATACATAGTCTTCGGAGTATTTCGATTAAAACCGACATTTGTTAACGTGTCACGTTTAGTGTAGCTACAATAGTAAAGTGAAAATGAAGTTCCGGGTTGTATAATAGAAAGCATAAAGAACTGATTCTGAACATAGAACAGTACGAATGAATTGGGAGCAGAGGCAGGATTCTGACACGTAATACTGCTCTACCAAAAAATAAGTTGAGACAAGAAGTTAGTATGTTATGGTGTGCACACTACCATTTAGCGTGGTATCTTGTTTATCACGTTATAAACAAGAATAAATATATTTAAACCTTAAACTTTAATGCAGAGTAAAGTTGAAAATCAGATGGATCACAATAATGTAAAATAAATGCTGGAAATAGGAAATGATTTCGAAAATTGGCTGATAATCAGCATGTCTTTAACATCTGTGAATATAGAAACGTGGCTAACGATTGCGGTTGATATTAGAGCTGTTGAGTACTAGTTACAGGGAGCATGGTTGAATTGGAACTAAGGCACAATTAGATCATTGTTATTATTGTGGATTGGCGCTGGACGTTGGAGGTGGCAAATATCCGACACCTTATTCCATTTGTTGTATTCGTAGGTTGTCAGGAAATAGATCTCCATTTGTAATTGGGGAAAATGGCTCAATACCAAAGCCTCCACAGCTCCAGTAGTTGTAAAACATGAATATGTTGGAGTAATCGGTTACATCTCCAGTGTTATTCACGTGTCCTGAACGTAAACAACTGAACTTGAAAAAGACACGATGAATTGAATAAAAAGAAAGTCGCAAAAATGTTGTTGTCCTAAACAGTTAAACTATCAGCTACCAATTTTTTTTTCTGTTTTTGTTAAATATTTGCGATATGTTTTCTCACGGAAACGCACCAAGAATTTTACTGCCATTTTCTGATTGCAAACTATGACCCGTCGGTAATGCTGCCAACTTCAGCATGCTGCCACAGCAAAACGTGTCTTAAAATCTCATTATTCTAAGCGTTCTGGTCCAACTGTGATACCTAGGTCATTAAATTAAAAAGTATCATTGGGAATGCATCGTTGCCATTGATTGATAATTCCTGAGCAGATAGTAAGGTCAATGACGGTTTTCAAAGATGAAGTCTGTAACGACCCTTTTCCTGCAAGGATCAGTGCTGGGGAACTGCTACTGACAATACATATCAATGATTTGCATGACAGAACTGAATGTAACATTTGCAATTTTGCTGGAGACATGAAATATGGTGGTAATATGCATGGTGCAGATTAAGTTACAGTCCAGCAAAGTGACGTGGACAAGTTGATTGAATTGGCAGATGTATAACAGATGCATTATAATTAGAATAAATATGATGTTATCCAATTGGAACGGGAGTCACAACGGCAGAGCATTATTAAAAACGGAAAAGATAGACAAATATTGAAAGATAAAGGCACCTGCTTGACCTTCGGCAAAATACATGAAATCAACGTTTTTGGCAAGCAATGAGGAAGACAAGTGCTATGTTTCCTTGGTTGAAAGAGGACATGAGCATTTCGGCATTTACGCATATCTATATATGGAAGAATACAATTGCCGGTGTGGAGATGCACCAACGGTTTAAAATACTGATTATTGGGATTCCAATATTTTCACATGGGGACAAATTGGGTCCGCTTCCGCATTCACTGGTACATAAATAAGAAATAGAGTGGATTAAATTCAATCTTATGAAATTTGCACCCGAATGGACTGATTAGATGCAGGAATGTTGATTAATCTGGCTGGCCTAGAACTAGATGTTGCAGTCGGCGGTAAAGGGACGCTATTGAGCAATGAGAAAATGTGAACCTAATTCACTCGGATGTTGACAAACTTCTAGAGATCTCTAACCTGTGAAGACATGCAGGTAGATGATTCAGTGCATTTAAAAATTATATGGGTAGACTAATGGATTACAAATACATCAGGTGCATGGGGATGGGTGGGTTGAGTTGAATGGTCAGCCAAGATCACATTTAATGGCGGAGCATAATGCCAAAAGGAATGGGAATATGAGTTGGCGTTTAGGCACTGGAAACTGTTCCTTCACTCAATAGTTTCGTGCCGGATTCGACTGGATTAAGCCTCAGGAATAGTATGTTCTATGAATCTATAAGTGTTCATATGGGAATTGTTCTGTTACTAGTGCTATTAGATATTAATGTTTCAACTGATTACCTTCAGTGGCGAGATACCAAAATTAACCAAATATTTTAAACTTACCTGCACCAATCACAGAAAATTTAAAGAAGGGTAAGTTTACATATAGCACAGGTACTCAACGTGTTTCACTTGATTAGCAGAAACGTTGCCATGCGAATTTTCTCTGCTGGAGGAGCGCCAGATTAGAGCCATAATATTGGATAGGTGATGTCATTGCATCATAAAGGTTAAAGGCATGGAAGCAGGCCGTTTGGCCCAACTTGTCCATGCCGCCCTTTCTTTGTGTTCATTTTCTTCTTGTCTTTCTGTGAACGCCGTCTGTTTAATCTCATGCATTTCGAAAAGGCCGAATTAGTGAGCCTTCATAACCATCTCATTTAGTTAGCTAAATTGTTCCCGTCTCCACTTCGATCTGACTGGTGAACATTAAAAATTGATTTAATGTGAAGAGAAACCTTGTCAAAGATTTCATTGTTGCTGTATATTCTCGTGAAACGGATTCATGCAATGTCAACGTGAGTGTGTATCATTTTAAACTGTGCCTGCTGAGGACAAGTATTTATGTCTTGCAGTCAAGTACCATTATATTTCACGGTAACTGTTTACAAGTGTTTTACTTTCAAGTCGAGGACTCTATCTGCTGCAATGCAACATCTACCGAAGGAAATGTTTTAAGAGTTTCAAAGGCTGATTACAAATATATCTACAGCATAACTGTTGTTGTAAAGTAACATTATGCATTACAGAGCTCAGCAAATATGAAGAGACAGCAAAAGATTTAGGTAAACAAATTTAAAACAAAACCATGTTGAACTGTAGTTTCATTTCAAACCAATTATTTTACTTTTACACAGGCAAAACGTCCAGGTTTTCTAAATAAAATAGGAGAGAATAGAATGTCGGGCGTTTTTTTTATTATAATGTAAATTAAGTGTGTTTTGGTGGTCGTGCAGAAGAACCCGCGTCAAAATTTATCTTTGAAATCTCCACCAGGCCATTATGACATTGCCGTTGCTCATCCTGTTTCAAAAGCTCACTGTGTTGTTTCAGCCTGCACAATGACCTGGCAACGATTGTTGACATTGAATTGAAATGAAGATGGATGCCCAATAACTAGATGATTGGAGATTTCGGATGGGCGTAACACGTTGTTGACTTCACGTCGAAAAATATCTGGATACACAGCAGGGAAAGTAGGATCGCACAGAGCGCTCCTTGAATCCGAGGATCGTTGTTCAATTAATCGTAGCGCATGTTCCAACTTGAGTTCCACCACTGACTGGTTTTTAGACAAAAGATTGGTCACAATGTACGATTAAAAATGGAATAGACTGATCGGTTATCAAATTATTATGAACTGTTCTCCACGTTTCTCTTCACCTTAGTAGGCGTAACTGCAGCCACGTGATTATTGTGATTCCAGCAAATTATCTTTCATTGGACCATCGTTTTCAGAATATTTTTTTTCTTTCTGTTACAGAGAAATGTGAAAAAGGTGAGTGAAAATATAATGCAATATATGACTCTCGAATTGGATGACGAATAAGACAGTCTGAAACATAACTCGACTGCAACTTAACCTTCCAATTGAGATATAGGCTCAAATTGTCATGAGGACATTTAAGCCTCTTCGTTGTCAGCCCTCTGATAAAATTCGTATATTTTTTTGGAACGTCTTGTTCCTTCAGCTGGTGAGGATTTATGACTTCTGCAATCCTGGAAAAGATGCCGTATGAAATGTAGCGTTCGAACCAGTGCAAAAGGCTCGTCGATGCCCTTCTATCGTGTGATAAATGATAATCATGAGGAACTTCTCAGCATTTCCAAAATCAAGATCAGAAAAGTTTCGAGGAAAAGCAAGAGGAACAGAAAGAACGCCTTCTGACATCTCGATTTAATTTGACACGGCCTGACAACACATATGCAAACACAATCTTTGCGTGACATGATTTTACTGAACAAACATTTGCCTCTTCACTCATCTTAATGCTCATGGAAGGTAGCCTGTCTCCATTGTCAGAAGTTAAATCACGTGAATCAATTTGGTGCTGTTTCGTTATTCATGTTTTGAGAGATAATGCTTCAGTGAAATTAATTGTGCGGCTTTGATAAATTGAGGTTCTATGCCACTGCAAGTTGTATTTTCCTGCACAATGCCTCTTTGTTCTGCCTAAGGATTTGCAGCTGTAAAATCAAAGGAGGATTCTATTCGCACACGGGTGACTTGGCTATTCCTCCAAATTTAAGAATGATAATTTGACATGTCTAATTCAACTAACAGCACGTTTTTAAATGGTGGTAGGGAACCGGATGAAGAACATACAGACACGGAGAAAATGTGACGAATCCGCAAGTGAGTCAAGATGTGAATTGAACCCGCGTCTCTGGCGCTGTGACACAACACTGCTAACAACTGTACTACTGTGCTGCCCCGTGCCACTCTGCTTCGGAACAAACGGCACTTTTGAAGATAAGTTAAGCATTCGCACCAAATCAAATAATATGATTGATCCAAGAACAGCATGAAGCAACGCAAATTTTTTTTTCCATACAGCCTATTTTCAATGCGAGTAATTCAGCTATCCACGCAGGGCAAAACAGTTGATGCAGCGTTAACATTCATATTATATTGAAATATTCGCTGAACACATTCTTTGGTAATGCACTACTGAGCCTAACGATCTGCAGCAACCTTATTTATTCCCAATGCCTCGCCTAGTTTTCATAGAAATCATAGAAATCATAGAAACCCTACAGTGCAGAAGGAGGCCATTCGGCCCATCGAGTCTGCACCGACCACAATCCCACCCAGGCCCTACCCCCACATATTTTACCCACTAATCCCTCGAACCTACGCATCCCAGGACTCCAAGGGGCAATTTTTGTAACCTGGCCAATTAACCTAACCCGCACATCTTTGGACTGTGGGAGGAAACCGGAGCACCCGGAGGAAACCCACGCAGACACGAGGAGATTGTGCAAACTCCACACAGACAGTGACCCGAGCCGGGAATCGAATTTTGTTTCCAATCACCGAATATGTTTGGCTTCCTAACCAGTCCAAGTGTGAACACGTTCTGTCGACATTTCACATTCATGTAATTGCAAATCGTAATCAATTCTAAGTTCAACTTTATCTTAAGAAGTCCCAGGAGCCGCAAATTACCCCAATTGTCCCACGTAAGCGTATTCAATTTTTTTTCTTGGAGACTCTCTCAGCAATGTATTTTCACCCTCGCTGACATCCTCACTTCTTGCTGAACTGTGATGCACATATTATACACGATCTTCTCCTCTCTTCAGAACTACAGTTCCATACACGTTTACCAGGAAGTCTCTATTCCCCTTTGCATTTTCCCCAAACATAAGAATCCTGCATTGCTTTCATTACAAATCCATGCCTAAATCAATGGCTCCAGTTTAATAATTCCAAGGAGAAGCCCCAGGGTCAAATGCTCTGTAATGTTAAACTACATGTTTTCCTTCATTCTAACTACATGCGAAGCAGCTGTCTAGTAACTGTAACCTGCAGTGTCTCATCACATCCCATAACACTGTCTGCAGATGTCTGTCGTATCATCAAATGCGTTCCTTGTAATTCATTGTTTTGCATCACCTGCAATTTTGTAATTGTGTCCTGAACACTCGTTTCATTGACGGAAAGTGATTACAAGTATCAAACAAACTTTTTGAAGCCCACGTGCATACAATAGGACATCTGTCCATTCTTGTTCATTTTTCATCCTGGATTTTCCATTTTCTGAATTGTAGATCTGAGCGACTGTCAACGATCTCTGAACGATCTGGGTGAGCAACACGTGTTTTACTGTCATTCGGTATGACAGACATCATTGTTTCTAAACATTTTGCAAGCGTGTTGTTTTCATTTAAAAATGGTGTCATCAACGTACACTGCAGTATGTGGCGATAGGCACACTGTGGTTTCTGTTGACATTTATTGTAATGTGCCCTGCCGACCAGAAAGTAGAATGGCCATCTGAGAGTGTCCAGAATCTAAGTCCGCTGACCGCTGCATCATGATTATTTTAGTGAATGGTCATGAGTTCTGAATCTAGGATGCATTCGAACTTTAATTCCATTTAGCATCTTGTGTATAGCATGTTTTGTTTTTTAACCACTGATGAAAATTTGCCCACAGAGTAAATATTATGTTTCTTTCTACGTTATGTTGTTGACTATGCACTCCCAAACAGACGGGAAAATCAAAGCAAAAGACAAAGGTAACTTTTAGAGTCACATCTTTCTTCAAAAGTGCCGGCTCCACCAATGGATTTCTGCTCATATAAGTGTTATTTTCCTTCTTAAAAGCGTTTACATGTGTGTGTTTTTTTTACTTCCAGCTTGCTAAAAATAATGCACCAAATTTTGGAAAGAGGCAGAAGCCTCCGAAACCGATTGATAGGTTAGGGTTCACAGAACATATGCCTTGGTGCACGTTCAAACAAAGTTCGCAGGCATTACACCTGAGCATAAAAGGCAAATTGATTAAATAAATCATGAACTTCGCTCATTTTTTTAACAGATGTTCAAAGGAGGTATTCACTATTGGAAATAAATTCGGACAAATAAATGCCAGGAATGGAATAACGGACCGTTTCTGACTTTATCTGAAAGACCTGTCATGGAATAAATAGTTTGTTTGTTTATTTTGGCCAAAAACAACATGCCCATGCCCGCTTCATTGCATGGTGCCCACGCAGTGTGTAGCATGAGACAAACATGTTTCTTTTCCACACTGTAGCACAATTGGATATGCCTCATGGCAATTCCTGACAAGAGTGATTTATTGATCCATACTGTGAATATCAGAGATGAAATGTTTTAGTCATTTACCAAGCAGAGTCATGGACAAATCTAATTGAATTCCACAGTCGTCAACCTTCTCTGTGCATACGTGGTTTAGAAGAGAACGAATTAAGTGAAGTTGCTGGTCCTCCTTTTGAGACTGCACGCAAACATCATGGAGCTTACCAAAACATATACGATGTCCGGTAAATCATATGGCTTGTACAAATCTATGATATTGCATTTATTTAATGAACTCAGTTCAAGAAAATGCTGAGGTAAATGAAGGGCCAACATCAATATTGGATCCCCTACCATTCTTAGCAGGTGGACATAGTTCTTATTTTCAGCATTGTGATTGGAAAATCACCACAGGGAATAACAGAGTCCAGACAAGGCAGGTTCAAGCTGAGCATCCCGTTGTCTCTGAAGGTCTCTTAATTCACGCTTCTGCAATTACTTTTGCAAGAACAACATGTAGCATAAATCTAATTGCAGGAGGGGAAATTGCCTTCCCTTTTTAACGTTGTCTATAGACTTGAATGTGTTTTAGTATTGAATCATTATGAACTTGGTAATTTCGTTCTTGCTCAGAAATCAATGATAATCAACAGCACAGCGGTAAGTAATGTGTTGCTCAGGATTTCCCAAGATGTAAATAGCGTCCAGTACCGTGACTCAACTGCCTGCTCTTTGCCATGGATAGCCATTCCCTCTATGTCGCCATTCTGTACCAGTATTGGCTGGGATCTCTCTGCTTCTTCATCGACCAGCGCCCCAAGAAATTCCCATCCATAGCAACTTTCCTACATCTGATTGAATTTCATCTTCACTCTACAATTTCTGCTTAACCTGTCTCAAATCCAGCACGGAAGAGGTATGGCTCTGAGGACCCAGGTGGGTTCTCGTTATGTCTGTCCGCTGTTCGAATATATGGAACATTTGTTTTCCAGTCTTACTTTGCGCTCCACCAACAACTCTTTCATCGGTAGGATTGTTTCTGTGCCACGCCATGCTCCGACCTGGATCTGCGAAAAAAATCTCAATTTCACTTCCACTTTTCAAATTATCGTGCACCTTCACCAGATCCATCTCTAACAGTTCCCTTCCCTGCCCTGACGTTGGTCCTAATTTCTCACGAAATCCTGTTCCGGCTTGTACCTATTACAAGCACAGAGATTCTCGGAGCCACGTTAAATAAAGCTCCATATATCTCACGTCGTCTTACACAGCATCACATTATCTGAATTCCTTCGCCTCAATCACATCTGTTCGGATGATACAACATGCCATAAATGTGCTGCTGATATTTCCTGCGGCGTCCTTAATCGTAGTTTACCAAAGAGTGAAGGTGATAGGGCTCTCAGCCATATCAGTCCAGTCTCTGCCGTCATTGCTCCCTCCTCACCATTCCAGAATCGAATTGGCGGAGATGGGATGGCGCCTGGTTAACAAAGTTTTTATGAGCAAGGAATTTCAGTGGAAATGCCTCGACCCAAGAATGTTTGTAATTAGGTAATCAGTAATGCAAGGCTCAGGATTAACTAATGCAAAGCTCAAAAAATAAAAACAACAAATACTTATGTAATGGCATTCTGAATACTTACACGAAGGAAAATACATTTGAAAGGACTTCTAAGAGGCGTATTTAGCGCCAGTTGCAGGGACTGCCCCAGAGCGTAATCGACGAGGTAGCTGGTGCATTAAAACATATTTAAATGACAATCAGCGGCATTTGTGAAATCAGAAACAAACACAATTGCATTAGATGTCAGTAAGACAAAAATTGGCTTCCAGTAAGCTGGTACAATCCATCACAGCAACGTTTGCCATATTTTGATGTGTGTTACAATTTCTCACTTTGACTTCACTGCTAATTTCAGTGGAACAAATATGAAGGAATGCATTTTAAAAATGTATTTTTGAAAACAATTCTAACTCTCAACATTTCTTCCATATAAAATAGATTCAGGTAAGCTACAGAATGTACTTTGCATGAGCTTTATGGCATTGATGTTACCTCAAGTTGTAGCTCCCTCAATCTGAACCTGAATTTCATGGAGAGTAACAATTATTTGCGTGAGAGAAAATCATTGTGTAAAAATGCATTGGACGTTTTGTGATTTCATAGCATAAGTGTTACAATTATGATGTCCTTCACCCACAAGAGCACGAAGTCATGTTGATGCGTCTCTTAAATCTTAATTCCAGCTGTAGTGTTATTGTAAATGAGCAAAATAAAACGTCCAAACAAAAGTTGTTTTTTTCTCCTGATTACCAGAAATAAACGATCTTACGGCGAAACTTGAAGAATGTGGTGAGAAAACGCTGAGCAAATGTTTTTACGATGACATCATTCCTGATACCAAAGTAGAATTTGATTCAATTTATATAAAGACACAGTACACGACATCTATTCAATATTTAAATCTTAAATATTTTGACAAGGACCATCAAATATCCAGATAAATCATTCGTCAGCGAACAGTCTGTTGGGGACGGCGATGTATGTGTAATGTCCGGTATCTTTGCACTCAGGCTTGGTTATCCGGTATGGACATCAATTTGTTATGGAGGGAGCAGTCATGTATGAGTTCGGATTTGAATGGAATTCATTTTGGCACTATTAGCAGCCATGAAGTTCATAGTGTGAATTCAGAGACAGTAAAGTGATTGCAGTTTCATCTGTGATCTTATCAGGGGATATTTTCTTCTGTTAGCAATATTGAATATTTGGCACACCTGTGAAGTGAATGTGACTTACCATACCTGAATGGCTTTTGGAGGTGGATTGCTTTGCTAACTCAGAAGTCAACAATGAAGCTGAACGTTGTCACCATCAGCTACGAGCCCCAGGTATCTCCTTATGATGGAAAGCATCTCATCGGAGAAACTCCTGAAGAGATTTGGGAGGAGAAGGGGAGGCGGGGGGGGGGGGGGGGGGTGGAGAACAGTGACATAATAGATATGTGGAAGATGGATCTAGATGACAAGATTGTTCGTTCTTAATATCCTTTTGTGTGCACCGTTGCACTGATGATAATCTATTGCCATGGAAAAGTGGAGTTAGCAACTTCTGCAATCTATGTCCTGTCACACATTCACGAGGAACATAAGGAGGTCAATCCCTGATTTAGATTCGGTGGCAGTGACGATACTGCACAATATTTCCAAGTGAGAATGGGCGGTGACTTGAAGAGAGCTTCCAGGTGATGCTTCCTATTTTGCATGCATTCGTTGTCATGCCAGCTGGTAGTGAACGTGGGTTTTCAAGGTCCTACATCAGAAATCTGGTCCTTCCCGTCATGCATCTTGTAGGTGATACATGCTGCTGCAATTGCTCTGCGCTCATAGCATAAATGATTGTTTGCTGAACAAATTCTATCAATGAATTAAATCAAAAAGTGATAGTTCAGAGTAAGGATAACGACAGATGTCCGTCAGAAAAACACTGTTTGCATGATGTGATTGCATATGGGTGAGACAACTTGGGTTTGAGCTAAGGGAGCGGATATTCTGTGTTGCTCGATTTTCCGCACATTTCTGTTTGGTTTGCTTCTGAATGGGGTATGTGACCTCTTCATTGGCAAGTGTCGGAACTGAGTCTGGAAATTCATTGCCATTTTGAACTGTTCGGTTCTAAAAACATGGACCTTTAAAATCGCTGAACGTCATATGTGAGGCATTAAGGATACAAACATCAATCGACAAGAAACAACACAAAATAAGATGTTTGAACCAAACAAGTCCATGCCAGCCTGAAGACAGAGTAAGAGTTTTAACAACACCAGATTAAATTCCAACAGGTTTATTTGGTAGCAAATACCATTCGCTTTTGGAGCGCTGCTCCTTCGTCAGATGGAGTGGAAATTTCCACTCCATCTGACGAAGGAGCAGCGCTCCGAAAGCTAATGGTATTTGCTACCAAATAAACCTGTTGGACTTTAATCTGGTGTTGTTAAAACTTTTACTGTGTTCACCCCAGTCCAACGCCGGCATCTCCACAGCCTGAAAGGCTGCCTTTGTGATTTCACCTGGCAACGCATTCATAGACCTGTAGAAAACAAAGTTCACAGTTCAGATCGCGATACTATTTTTTAAAAGCCGTTTGGGCCTCTTCCTCAACCATCAACTCGGCAGGGAATTCCAGACATACACCACCCGCTGCATCAAAGAAGTCTTTATCACGTCCCCTGTACACCTACATCCACTTATCTTGAATCTTTCTCCACTGGTTCTAGAATTCTCCACCGAAGAAAAAAAAAGTGCCCTCTCTATCTCTTCCCCTCACAAATCACACTTCTGCCCTCTTATTTTCAAAGTAAAATAACGACAACCGATCCATTCTCTCTTCAAGGCTACGCATTTCTAACCCTGACATCATTCTTATAAATCTCCTCTGAAGTCTATCCACAGCAATTATGTCCTTCCTGTAATGTTTTGTTAAGAAACCCACACAATACCCCGGTTCTTGCCTCACCAGTTTTGTATACATGTTCAAGATTAAATCCGTATTTACCTTTGTCAATGAATGAACACTACGTATGTCTTGTTTAACCCTTGCCTATTTGAACAGGTGCATCTAGAGACTTGTGCTCCTGAGTCCAATCATCTTTTGATACAAATTTGAAAATGGTATCAGTGCTAAATCTTGTCTCCTAGCCATGAATGAGTGTTGATTTTTAAAAAAAACCTAATTACAATAATCCATTCTGTGGGCTTCTCTGTGCGATTCGCCTGCTGTTTTACTTGTATTGTGACTATTGCTGACTTGAACATACTCTTCCTTGGCTTTCATGAACTAGTGGATGTGCTCTTGTTTTCAGTTTTACCAGAGCAGTGCAATACTCGGCGAATTCAAATTCAATCAAGTAATAATGACAACAGTGGCAGTTTAGGATACCATCCGTTAAATACCTGTTACTGACTTACTACGTTCATAAACAAAGTTTTCCGATGTGTTTTTTCACACATTAAATTCAGAATCCTTGGTTTATCTGTTACACTTCGACAGAATCGAAACTTAAGGCAAAAGAAAGAGGTATGGAGTTTTACACAGTTGCCTTCAAAATCAATGTTTTACTTGTAATAATTGTACACTTGGATGTATTTTGCAGACATTCTCCAAAACAATTTACATTGAATCATGACCAAAACAATCAGTTTAATATTCCCATATGAATCAATCGACTGACTATATTGAAATAATATTATTTTGCTTCCTTGGAAGCAAAACCTCGGGATTTAACAAGTTTTATCACCTGGCCACTTCAAGGGAAGAAGATTTGTAAGCGGCTGGCTGTGAGAAATACCACGTCTCTTAGCCTCTGGCAGTTCTCCGGCTTTCTTGAAATGCATTTGCATTATTCAGATCGATGTTGCAACAAGTTCTTCTTCATGCCACGAACATTCAGCTTGTTACAAATTTGAACGGAATAGCACAGATTTTTTGAAGAGAATTAAGATAAGTCTCGCGGGGAAAGAGTTGTGATGTTGCTGATGGTCAGCGACTAAAACATTTTCTTACTTTTAAATGACCATGTGAAACATTTTGACCTAAATTAGCTTTTTATTAACTATCTGTAGGTGGGCTCTTGTGCTGCAACTCGCGTTCCGTAATATATGTATATATATATATATATATATATATATATATATATATATATATATATATATATATATATGTTCATTTATTTACTGGGATGCTACCGGGACTTGATGGCTTGAGGTATAATAAGAGGCTGGATAGACTGAGATTTCTTTTTCCCTGGAGCGTAGAAGGCTGAGGGATGATCTTACAGAGGCCGACAAAATAATGAGGGGCATAGATCAGCGAGATAGTCAATGTTTTTATCCAAAGGTAGGGGAGTCTAAAACCAGAGGGCATCGGATTAAGTTGAGAGGGGAGAGATTCTAAAGCGTCCAGAGTGTTTTTTTTCACAGACGGCGGTGAGTGTCTGGAACAAGCTGCCAGAGGGAGTAGTAGAGGCAGGTACAATTTTGTATTTTAAAAAGCATTTAGACAGTTACATGGGTAAGATGGGTATAGGGGATATGGGCCAAATGCAGACAATTGAGATTGGCTTAGGGGTTTCAAAAAAACGGTGGCATGGACAAGTTGGGCCGAAGGGCCTGTTTCCATGCTGTAAACCTCGATGACTCTATCTCTCTCTTTTCTCTCTCTCTCTCTCTCCCTCTCTCTCTCCCTCTCTTTCTCTCTCTCTCTCTATATATATATATACATATATATATATTAGGTGTGCATTCGGGTGTAGTTTATCAATTACAATTTGTTCACGTCTATGTAATTCAAATATGATCGAAAAGTATTTTGCGTTTCGTTCATACCAACAGAACTCAGGATACGGGTGTGTCAGCTATATGTTTGAGGAATGGTACATCCGTCTCATGTCCATGGTTCCTTGTTCTTGTCGGCACACATGAGCTGCAGTATCACATCATTCAACGGAAATTGAGTCTGCATACTCTGTGACTAAATTCATGATGGTAACGAGGGGCTTTATGGCCTTTGACGTTTAGTTTGATCAAAGCCTGTGGCAGATTGTAGCAGCTGATGCGATTTTAAATTTGATGTGAATATTAGTCCTTTCAGTAAGGTTTACAGAATGTTATCCAGCAGAGTGAAATGAAACAGTGTGGAAACAGTCTTCATTTAAATATAAGTATCTGTATGTATCAACTGTGTTAAAGAGCCTGTGTTAAACAGCATGTGCTGAGAAATATGCAGATTTGTTTCTCAGATATGGAAACAATGTGTGAAACTAGTTTGGCTTTATGTTTCCATTAAGTACAATAGAACATGGATTTGGACAGGGTCTTAAATGGATGAAAAGTACATGCACAACCCCTTCCACGTTCGCATCCTTTTTGAGACATATTGCTGTTGTTAGCATTTCAGAAATGTCATTATTTTTCTTGCAAGCCAAAGATATGCAGGTAATCTGCATAGGTAAAACATGTTTAAAATTTAACCTCTAACTATGCATCAAAAGCAAAAAAAATACTGAAATACGCATTGCGCCGTTCAAATTGTGGAAGGACAAGAAGTGCATCAGACAATGGCTGACAAGTAACAATTAACTAAGCGAGACATAAGGCAGCATGAGGACAACAATTAAGTGTTTGAGTAAGGAGTATCCATGAATCCTTCCTTCAGAAGAAGTATGATGAGGAGAGCTCATCGATTTAGAGCGGATGAATAATTTTTCTGTCGAAAACAGAGAAACACCGACTTCCAGTGAAGTCGGTGTTGGACCTGGCATGCATCTTGTTTAATAATTAGAGGAGTGGGAACTATCAGAGTGTTATTGCGCAAAAAGATATTACTGAGTGAATGAGAGCTACAGTATTCGAGCAAAATCCAAATGTAAAGCCCCGCAGAAAGCTGTTAACCTGACGTAGCCTAATCCCGTATGATCGGGAAAGGTGGTGGAATGAAAAAAATAAAGCTTATGTGTGAATTCAGTATGTCAAATTGCGTGAGATTTACAGCATAATACAGACAATCTGGGCCAATAACTCCAGGTGGACTATTTTTAAAAATTTGCCATTGTACTCCGTGCATGGATATTTGAACTCAGTATCGAGTGCAGCTTGAAAATCTGGAATCATGCTGTTCCAACGCTGCAAAATCGCATTTTTCACTTGAGTCTGACTGAAGCTCCTTTTGAGAAATTTTGAGAAGATGCCAGCGTGGAAGTGAAACGCCACATTCCCCACTTCTCCCATTCTTTCTCACCCCTACTTTTCCTTTCCCCTCCGATCCCATTCCCCTCAATTTCCCCATCCACCTTTCCCCTCCCCTCCTTCACCCCCCTCTCCTTCTTCCCCTTTCCCTTCCTTTTCCCCTCCCCTTATCACACCTTCTTTTCCCCTTTCCACCATTTCCCCTTCTCCTCCCCCTTTGCGCCATCTCTACCCTCCACTCTTTACCGATCTTCGTACGTATCCCTCAGATCATTCTGCAGCGAGAACAGAATTGTTGTGTTCAGTCATGGATATTTTATTGATTGCCGTGATAGAAATATATTATCAAAGAAAATTGAACAGAAGAGGCAATTAAACATCTGAGCGCAGCTGCCTGAAATAAAATGATCGGTCAAATGTTAACGTGTTAATAAAAGTTTATTTTTGTTTATTACATTACTATAATCAAAAAGTATCCAACATTAACTACAAAATTCTACACATGCTTTATTGAATCGAAGCAAATACTTCAATATGAAGTTATTCAAATGTTTTATTGAAATGTTCAGAACAATTAGATATGCGAATTATAAGTAAAGTAAGCAAGGCACAAGAATATTAATGTTAAACACATCTAGAATTTTCGTGGCCCAAAACTGAATTGTCCTTTGATCGATATCATGCAGATATCCAAATCATGGTTAAGAAGTTCAGATCAGATTATAAATCAAAACAAACAAACAATTTTAGTGATGGCACACTAGTAAACAGTTACATTATAACACAATGCAGATATAGGGCGACACGGTGACACAGTGGTCAGCACGCCTGCCTCGCAGATTCAGGGACGTGGGTTTAATTCTGACCTTGTGACTGTGTTGAGTTTGCACGTTCTCCGCGTAACTGAATGGCTCCGGTTTCCTCTCGCAGTCCAAAGAGTTGTCTGTTCAGTTGATTCGGCATGTTGTATTGTCCCTTCATGTGAGCGGGATTTGCAACGTAAATTCATGGGTTAATTGCGATAGGCCATGAGCGGAATTCCTTTCGGTGCATGAACAATTTTTGTCCTTCTGTACTGTTGCGATTCTATGGTTGGCTTTATTAGGCCGCGTTCAAGCAAAAATTGGAAAATCCCACCCGAGGTCTGCAGACACTTCCAAGGTCCTACCCTCCCCGCTACGATTCCCTGGTAAAATACGGTAAAATTCGTCTTCATAATTTTATGAATTTTAACAGAACTTTAAGTGAAACAAAACATTTGTCAATGTCCCTGTTCATTGCAAAACTGTCTTTTAAGCCTGGATCTTAAAGGGCGTTCCCTGGGTTAACGCGGCAAAAGCGGACGTTGTTAGTAACCTCTTGAAGACATCGGCACATGACTGTTGCACTCACTGTCTGAGGCTGCTGCACACATCGGTAGTTTTGGCAGGGCTGCTCAGGAAACATAAGAATGCAATTTTTTCTCTGTTTTTGGCGAACCATACATTTCCAAGAGCAATTGTAATTTCGGGCCCGATATGTTTTTGTTCCATCCAATAGTTTACCCAATATACAACGTTCTTTACTGCACGCAGTTAATTATGAAAACTCGGCACTGAAAAAAATAAAGAAACTTTTTTTTGCTTCTTTCTGAGACAATTATTCGAAAATCGTTACGGCACTTTAATGAACGCAGTTGTGTGGATAGAAGGCGATGTGGTCTGTAACGGGTGGATGGGGAAATATTAATCCATCTCTACTATAACGTCTGGTGATTAGGGAGCTTTTTCAGTAAAACTAACTGATGTATTAATCAAACAAAAAAAAACGAACTCATGTTTACATTTCAATAGAATTGGAAAACCTTCGAAAAAGCAGTGGTAAGTGGCCAGAGAAACCGGCAGGGACTGCGATCCATTGGTTCCAACTGTTCACATCTACTTCCTGCACAAACATTTTGACGGTGCCCTCTCTTTCAAATGTAGAAACTTTGGCTAACATTGACATTATTCCAACCTCCGAACTAATGGTTCATGGTAAAGCATTTGGAAGCGTTCGCCAATGCCTTCAGTTTGCAGTCCGGACCGATTTCAGCATTGTTTGCACAAGGGGAAATAAACAAATTGTGTCTCATTTCAGTGAGGCATTCGGATATTGAATTTAGCGATCACTGCATTACAACGGCTACTGGATGTAAACATTTGATTAAAAGGGTGATCCAACTGGTAAATGATCATTGGCGCCATCCTCCCTATTGAAACATATTACATTGGGCATGCTGAGAGTGAGAGGCGTCGCGTCCAATTTTTCATTGTTCAAATACTGTACACAGATTCATAATCGAGTTCCATTTCAATTGTCGTAATTGATTACTGGATCATGTAAGAAAGTGTAATGTTACAGTCACTTCCTATTTAATTGATATCTATTGATTCGTAGTCGCTGAACACACAGATACAAAATGCTCAACTCATTAGAAGGGAATTGCTGAAATGGACTGTCTGAATTATTATGAATATATAAGCAAGAACACAGAATTTGATTTATAATTCACTGGATCTATCTTCTGAAAGATTGTATCAAGTTCATGTTTGGATTTATTTTTCGTGCAGGGGTTTTGCAAAGTGCGTTTGAATCATGGGCACAGGAGGCGAAAAAGAAACAGCCACAACAGCAATGCCAATAAGCATCCCAAGTATAATAAGTATTGTTAGGAAATAAGTATCTGAAAAGTCATAAAATACGTGTAAGGGACTGAGGAAATTTTGTGGGGAAGACAGTTACAAGTGTTCTTTGTCCCTGGTGGGCTTCAGTGTCCTGTTTGCCGGGTGGGTGCTGTGAACAGGATGCTGTTGGTTGAGTGATGTGGGCTGGGCCAATGGGATTGCTCTGGGGGCGGGAGCAAAAAAAAGGGCGCCAGGAAGTGGAGAGTGCAGAGAGAGAGGCAGAGCTGGAGAGGCAGAGAGAGAGCTTTTTCCAGGCAGGGAGAATTCGGTTTGTAGTGAGAGGCAGCCAGGCGTTCCCCTGCCTGTTCTTTTCATTACTGCTGAGGAGGACAGCATTCAGCGCACTCGACCTCCATTGCTGCACGGATAGCTCGCAGCAACTCTGCCTCCTGCGGCATTATCTTCCACACGTGTGTCTCTCCTGGACTGTGTGTGGGTGTCGTGAGTAACTGGTGGGGACTATACAGTCCAACTGGATCAGTATCTACGAATGTGTTCCGGAGGATTAGTTTCCCCATATGGGCACCAACGGTTGAAGATCAGAGCTCACTGTTTTATGTCTGTTAATGATATGTGTTGTTAAATTTACAGTACTGACATTTATGGGTAAACAGGGAATTAGCCAAATCAACATCAACTGCTAGGAATTCGTTGATTGAATATTTAAATAGTAGCCCCATATAGTGGTCAGCAGGGGGTACATTTTTGGAGGCACCGCTGAGATCATTCCTGTTTACCCATAAGGTCAAATATATATTTTTTTCTGTCAGTCAGTAACAGTTAACCCAGTAATTACAACAGGAAAGGTTTTACAGTGTTAGAAGCTCACTTAAGACAATGGATTTTTCTCAGGCTGCTGACTGGAGCCGCCAAAAGAATATCAGTCTTTCTCGTGGCATATTACTGTGCAATGTGCCAATAGATACTAGTGAGGAGACCATTGCTAGGGTCTTAAACACAGTGAAAGTCTTTGGTCGCACCAAGATTTGTGGTCGCCTTGGGGATTCTACTGGCACACAGTTGTTCATACTAGTGGAGACTAGCATTGATTTAACCCCTGACACTGTACCTCCAGATGTAGGTATTGAAGGAGAAGCTGGGCCATGGGCTGTGCATACGCTAGAAAGCTTGGACACACAGGATGCTGTTCCTGAAGAGGACGCTTTCCATACAAAGCTGTTGTTACTACTACAACAGGAAGGCAAGTCGATGGAGGATTTTCAGGCCATAGTATCAGAAAATCAAGCTCCCAAAGTGGATGTGAACATGGGTTAAGTGACTGCTATTGGCAAACTGGTGGACAAGTGCAACCAAGTGTCTACCGATGGGCCTAGCTACAGAAAGCTGGGACTGTAGGAAGAAAACGATGCCTGGATGGAGCAGGCTACCCAGATGATCAATGAGTGGCAATGCACTGACGCCGCAAAGAGACACCGTATAGTGGAGAGTTTAAAAGGGCCTGCTGCTGACATCGTTCGATTTTTGAAAGTTAGCACTCCCACTGCTACGGCCACCAATTATTTATCTGCTCTGGACACAACTTATGGCACCACAGAGAGTGGAGGCGACATCTTGGCCAAGTTCAGACACACATACCAGGATGAAGGAGAAAACCTCTCTGCTTTTCTATATCGCCTTGACAAACTTCTCCATCGTGCTCTTCTTAAGGCAGGAATTACGGCTGCAGACATGAATCGAGCTCGGATGGAACAGCTAGTCAAGGGTGCACTCACTCGAGACTGGGTTGCTCTGCGTGTAAGAATGAGCCACACCCTGGACAAACCCCCTTCCTTCTTCCAGCTGATGCGGGAGGTAAGAGAGGAAGAAAATTGGATTAGCGCCAGAGAAGGGGTGAAAGCTACTGCCACCGCAGCCACCGCCAGTGTACCGCAGTCCTCAGTTACGTCTGAGTTGAACAGCCGACGAAATGAGGTAAGGGAACTGACTTCTCAGGTGGCCAGGCTGTTGAGCGCCGTTCCAGTTACCCCTACATCTGAAAGTACGACAGCAAAGACTGGGTCCGTACAGCAGGCGCCAGAAGCTGCTGTTCGGGACGCGTCGCTCCGAGTGAAAATGTCCAAACCACTACCAGCAGGAATCATTTGCTACAGGGGTGGGCAAGATGGGCATACAAGGAGAGAGTGCAATGAACTCGAGGATCTGAGGAGAGTGAATCAGAAGCTGATCAAAGCAAGCAGACAGCAGGGAAACTTCAGGAGCCATGTGAAGGAACGGTGCTTGGTTCCGTGTGAAATACGTTCCACCCATTGTCCACCCCCAGCGAAGCAAGGCTCAAAACAGTTACCTGCAGGATTAGTGGGGCCCATCTCTGGTGCACCTGTGCAAATAGAAGGAGTTTATGCAAGAGCTTTGCTTGACAGTGGCTCCCAAGTAACCATTTTGTATCGCAACTTCTATGACACCTACCTGAAACACTTACCTCTCCAGCCACTTGAAGACCTGGAAATATGGGGTCTAAGCTCTCACCAATACCCATATGATGGCTACCTGTCCATACAACTCGAGTTCACTGCCACTGTAACCGGAGTGCCGCAGACAGTTAACACTTTGGGCTTAGTATGTCCTGACCCTGTGAAAGATAACAACATTGCCGTGCTGGTGGGGACAATACCCGGCTGGTGAGAGAGTTGGTGGAGTCCTGTAAAGAACAGGCGGGAGAACGCTTCTTGGGTACTTTGACCATACACCCCGTCCTCCGAGAAGCTTATGAGACACTCACCCAGTCTGAAACAACAGAAGGGGTAGACAAGCATGGTACTGTGTGGTTTACCCAGCACAAGCCAATCACTTTGCAACCAGGACAAGTGTTTAAAGTCACTGGCCTCCCAAAGTTTCCTGGTGATTTCACAGACCAGCTGGCACTGATAGATCTGCCTATTGACACTTTTTCTCCTGAAGAGTTGTGGGTGAGGCCTGAGGTTCATCTTGTATCAGCTGATTCCAGCAGACGCATTACTGTGACTGTGAAGAACCTGTCATCCAGAGAAATCTCCTTGAAACGTGGGACTCCAGAAGCCCATATTTTTCCAGTAGCCCCTGTTTCTCTGCCGAGGGCACAGTGTGCGGATAAAGCTGCAATCGAACTGACCCCTTCCTCTTTTGATTTTGGAGCCTCTCCTATGCCAGAGGAGGCAAGGAGGCGTCTCTGTGAGAGAATGATGGAGAGGAAAGAGGTTTTCTCTCAGCACGAGTGGGATGTAGGTTGTTCTAAAAGCACCAGACATGAAATAAGACTGAAGGATGCAAGGCCCTTCCGAGAGAGGTCACGTCGCTTGTCGCCTGCTGACTTTGAGGATGTGCGGCAGCACCTACAGGAACTACAAAGCCATGGCATCATCTCTGAATCGCGCAGTCCCTACGCATCGCCAACAGTAGTCGTACGCAAGAAGACAGGGAAGGTACGAATGTGCGTGGACTACCGAACCCTTAACCTTCGAACAATACCGGACCAGTACACTGTCCCAAGGATAGAAGACGCTCTTCACTGCTTGTCTAGGAGTAAATGGTTCACAGTTCTCGACCTGAGGAGCGGGTACTATCAAATACCCATGAGTGAGGCTGATAAGGAGAAGACCGCTTTTATCTGCCCGTTGGGTTTTTAGCAGTTCGAACGCATGCCTCAGGAAATTTCCAGAGCACCGGCCACTTTTCAGAGAGTCATGGAACATACTGTCGGCGACAAGAACTTTCTGGAGGTGTTAGTGTACGTGGCTGATCTCATTGTGTTTGGACGAACCCTCGAAGAACACGAGGAGCGGTTGCTCAAAGTGCTTGACCGGCTCCAAGAAGAAGGTCTGAAGCTGTCGCTTGACAAGTGCCAGTTTGGCAGGACTTCTGTCACCTACGTTGGACATGTAGTGTCGCAGGACGGAATAGCGACGGACCCATCCAAGGTAGAGGCTGTTGTCTCCTGGCCAAGACCCCAAACGGTGACAGAGCTCAGATCCTTCCTTTGATTTTGTGGCTACTATCGCCGCTTTGTCAAGGACTTCTCCAAACTCTGCCGTCCCCTCAATGGACTCCTTCAAGGATATCCTCCCCGTCCCCGCTCCAAGGGGAGTCAGACTGCAAACTCACCTGACAAGACTTACTTCAAGCCTTCTGAACCCTTTGGCTCTCGGTGGAGTGAGCAATGCGAACATGCTTTCCAAGGACTCAAGACCCGGCTCACCAAAGCCCCTGTATTGGCGTTCGCAGATCCACAGAAGCCTTACATTCTGCACGTGGATGCTAGCCTGGATGGACTAGGTGGTGTCTTATACCAAGAGCATGATGATGGTCTACGCCCAGTTGCATTCATCAGCAGAAGTCTCTCGCCATCTGAGAAAAACTATCCAGCACACAAACTGGAGTTTTTAGCTCTCAAGTGGGCTATTGTGGATGAGCTACATGACTATCTTTACGGAGCTACTGTACAAGTCAGAACGGACAACAATCCCCTGACCTACGTCACAACGTCAGCTAAACTGGATGCCACTGGTCATCGTTGGCTCTCAGCACTGTCCACCTACAACTTTAGCCTTAAGTATAGACCAGGCGGGCATAACCTTGACGCAGACTCGTTGTCTCGACGTCCACATGACAGCATGACACCAGATGATGAATGGCAAGAAATCCCAGTTCCAGGAGTGCGGGCTCTCTGTCAGACTGTGTCGAGTAGCACACGAGCAGGACACTCTTATCCATGTGTGATCGAACAAATATGAGCTCATGTGTCTGCAGTTCCCAAGGCTTTCTGTCATACCGTTGCAGGAGTAGCTGTTCAGCTGCCCACTTTCAGTCCAGCAGAGCTTCAAGCTGCTCAGAAAAGCGACACGTGTATAGGAGAAATATGGCTAGCTGTCAATCAGAAGGCACCGGCAAGTCAAATACAGACAAACCATCCTGATCTTACACTTCTGAAACGAGAGTGGGGGAAGTGGTCAATCGAACAGGGTCTGCTTTACAGGACAGTCAAACAGTCTGACCTATGCTTACGGCGACAGCTTGTGCTCCCCAAGGAGTTCCACCGTATCATTCTGAAGTCACTGCATGACAACAATGGACATCTGGGATTTCACAAGACCTATGCACTCGTCTGTGACAGATTCTTCTGGCCCCGCATGAAGCTAGACGGAGAGACATACTGCAAGACATGTGAACGCTGCATTAAGAGAAAGACTCTGCCACAGGGAGCAGCACCACTTTCCCACATCCAAAGTTCAGGCCCTATGGATCTTGTATGCATTGACTTTCTCTCCATAGAACCTGATTCCCGCAACGTGTGCAATGTGTTGGTAGTCACTGACCACTTCACTCGGTATGCACAAGCATTCCCAACCAAGGATCAGAGAGCCATAACGATTCCCAGAACTGTATGGGAGAAATACTTCATTCACTACGGCCTACCAACTCGCATACATTCAGACCAGGGTCGAGATTTTGAAAGCCAGTTGGTGAGAGAGATGTTGACCATGTTGGGTGTGAGGAAATCAAGAACTTCACCATACCACCCACAAGGTGACCCTCAACCAGAGAGTTTCAATAAAACCCTGTTGAACATGCTGGGAACTCTTGAGCCCAGTCAAAAGTCCAAATGGAGTCAGCACATTGCACATCTGGTCCACGCAGACAACTGTACCCCAAATGAAGTTACCGGGTATTCACCCTACTTCTTAATGTTCGGGAGGGAAGCCAGACTTCCTGTGGACATTTGCTTTGGCATGTCAGCGGATGGGACCACAACAACTTCCCACTTGCATTATGTGTCTAAGATGAAGAAAGAGTTGCAAGCAGCCTATCAGTTGGCCCAAGCCACTTCCGCTAAAATGAACCAAAGTAACAAGGAGAGGTATGACCAGAGAGTGTGCTACCATTGCTTGAAGCCTGGGGATAGAGTCCTGATTCGAAACCTTGGCCTGAAAGGGAAACAGAAGCTTGCTGATCGGTGCAGTGCAAATCCTTATGTGGTTGAGAGTCAAATATCTGATCTTCCTGTTTATCGTCTAAAGCCTGCAGATGGTTCGGAATCCATTTAGGACATGCACCGAAATCATATTTTGCCCCTTGGACGAGAGGTACAATTGAGCACTGAGGTTGACTCAAAGCCTACTCCCTCTCCAAGAGCCCTCAGGCGCAGAAAAGCAAAAGAAAGGGATCAAACTCCTGAGGTTCACAAAGATGACTCTGCAGCTGATGTGCCCCTGGGAGATCAAAACTCTTCAGACTCAGAATCAGAGTATGGACATTACCCAGAGGACTTGATCATTGACAATCCGGAGGGAATCTGTGAACAACCGGAACAGGATGTCATGCCTACAGAGTCCAATCCCCCCACAAATGCTACAGAAGTGACAGAAGTTGCAGCGAACTCAGAATCTTCAGAAGGGCTACCTGTTGTGATAGAAGAGGTAGTAACTGAGCAAAGGGAAGTAGAATCAGACAGTTCTGTTGAGGGCACTTACACTACAGACACACCTAACATAGCCAATCCAGAACCAGAGATAAGGAGATCACAGAGAGAGAGAAAGCCAGCAGACCGTTTCCATTGTACAAAGCTGGGAGAGCCGTGTGCAAAGTCTGTAGTAGTAGGACATACAAGTGTTCACTCAGCTACGCCACCCACTATGCATTTTCCTGAACACCGCAATAGTTGTCATAAATGGTGGTGTAACCCCTTTGCTCAGTGCTCGTCATGTATAAATAAGGTACCAGTCTTTTCACCCACTATTATACCAGTCATCACACTATAAGGTACATGGTGTAATTGGGTAACTGGGTCCTATGTCCTGTCCTTCAGCATGTGGGCATGCTGTATTTTTGGTGGGGGGAGAATGTAAGGGACTGAGGAAAATATGTGGGGACGACAGTTACCAGTGTTCTTTGTCCCTGGTGGGCTTCAGTCTCCTGTTTGCCGGGTGGGTGCTGTGAACAGGATGCTGTTGGTTGAGTGATGTGGGCTGGGCCAATGGGATTGCTCTGGGGGCGGGAGGATAAAAAAGGGCGCCAGGAAGTGAAGAGTGCAGAGACAGAGGCAGAGCTGGAGAGGCAGAGAGAGAGCTTTTTCCAGGCAGGGAGAATTCGGTTTGGAGTGAGAGGCAGCCAGGCGTTCCCCTGCCTGTTCTTTTCATTACTGCTGAACCGGACAGCATTCAGCGCACTCGACCTACGTTGCTGCACGGATAGCTCGCAGCACCTCTGCCTCCTGCGGCATCATCTTCCACACGTGTGTCTCTCCTGGACTGTCTGTGGGTGTCGTGAGTAACTGGTGGGGACTATACAGTCCAACTGCATCAGTATCTACGAATGTGTAACGGAGGATGAGTTTCCCCACACGTGCACCAACGGTTGAAGATCAGAGCTCACTGTTTTATGACTGTTAATGATATGTGTTATTAAATTTATTTTTGATATTCCGACTTACAGAACTGACATTTATGGGTAAACAGGGAATTAGCCAAATCAACATCAACCGCTAGGAATTCGGGATCCTGTTGATTGAATATTTAAATAGTAGCCCCCATATAGTGGTCAGCAGGGGGTTACATACGTTTCTCTGAAAAACATTTTTCTGTGGAGCAAAGAAGCATGACATGAATTTAATGAATGTGTCAATTCTTATTGCGCGCAGTCAATACTAACATTGCCCCAACGTGCGAAGTAGAAGGGTGATTAATGATGAAAGGGACGTAAAACGAATTATTTAATACGTATTGTGCAACAAAATTGCACAATACGTATTGTTGTTTTTTCAAACTGGAGGCCTGTTATCAGCGGCGTGCCTCAGGCATCAGTGCTGGGTCCACTCTTATTTGCCACTTATATTCATGATTTGGATGAGAATACAGGAAGCATGGTTAGTAAGTTTGCAGATGGCACCAAGATTGGTGGCATAGTGGACAGTGAAGAAAGATATCTCCGATTAAAACGGGATCTTGATCAATTGGGCCAGTGGGCTGACGAATGGCAGATGGAGTTGAATTTAGACAAATGCGAGGTGATGCAATTTGGTAGATTGAACCAGGGCAGGATTTACTCAGTTAATGGTAGGGCGTTGGGGAGAGTTACAGAACAAAGAGATCTGGCGGCACATGAATTAGGGGTTACAGGTGGACAGAGTGGTGAAGAAGGCATTCGGCATGCTTAGTTTCATCGGTCAGAACATTGAATTCAGGAGTTGGGATGTCTTGTTGAAGTTGTACAATACATTGATTAGGCCACACTTGGAATACTGTGTGCAGTTCTTGTCACCCTATTATAGAAAGGATATTATTAAACTAGAATGAGTGCAGAAAAGATTAACTGGGATGCTACCGGGATTTGACGGTGTGAGTTAAAAGGAGAGGCTGGATAGACTGGGACTTTTTTCTCTGGAGTGTAGGAGGCTGAGCAGTGAACATATAGAGGTTTATAAAATAATGAGGGGTGTATATCAGGTAGATAGTCAATATATTTTCCCAAATGTAGGAGAGTCGAAAACTAGAGGGCATAGGTTTAAGTTGAGAGGGGAGAGATTAAAAAAAACGTCCAGAGGGGCAGTTTTTACACACAGCGGATGATAAATGTCTGGAACAAGATGCCAGAGGTAGTAGTAGAGGCTGTACAATTTTGTCTTTTAAAAAGCATTTAGATTGTTACATGGATCACATGGGTATAGAGGGATGTGGGCCAAATGCAGGCAATTGGGATTAGCTTAAGGGGTTTAAAAAATGGCGGCATGGACAAGTTGGGCCGAAGGGCCTTTTTCTATGCTGTACACCTCTATGACTCTAAAATATCGAATAATGTACAATAAGAAAGCATTTAACTTCTTTGCCGTACGTTTAAGCTTGCTCGTGTTGCAAAATTCTATCAAAAATACATTGGGAACATGTGTTGCATATCACGACTCCAACCTGCATTAAAATTGCATTGTCATGAACTTGCACACGACATGGCTCTGCCACGAAGAAGAAAAATCACGGGACGGCTTAGAAATGTATGGCATATTGAAAGGCAAAAGACGCATAATCCGTTTGAAATAACCTGCTCCTGAGTATTATAACAAGTGCTCCGCACTATTCCTTCCAGACGTGTCCTGTACTCTGATCGTGCCGTTGGGTGATGTGTTCCTCAAATTCTTTCAGTGGTTGATCATGAAGAAAAGGTGAACGGTAAAGTATAATATCGAAGCTATAACGTCAGAGTTGCGAAATCCGATCACTTGTAACTCTGTTAGTTGAAATTAATTGCATTCCATCTGAACGGACGCAACGGCCTTAAAACATATTGCCAGAATGATTGTACTGCTGGAGTTTCAATTCAGGAAATTCAGCACATCATTTGAGGCCCATTTCTAATATGCAATGGGTTGGTAAGTTTGCTGACGACACCAAGGTAGGTGGTGTTGTGGATAGTTTGGAGGGATGTCAGAAGTTGCAGCGAGACATAGACAGAATGCAAGACTGGGCGGAGAAGTGGCAGATGGACTTCAACCCGGATAAGTGTGTGGTGATCCATTTTGGCAGATCCAATGGGATGAAGCAGCAGTATAATATGAAGGGTACCATTCTTAGCAGTGTAGAGGATCAGAAGGACCTTGGGGTCCGGGTCCATAGGACTCTTAAATCGGCCTCGCAGGTGGAGGATGCGGTCAAGAAGGCGTACGGCGTACTGGCCTTCATTAATCGAGGGATTGAGTTTAGGAGTCGGGAGATAATGCAGCAGCTTTATAGGACCCTGGTTAGACCCCACTTGGAGTACTGCGCGCAGTTCTGGTCACCTCATTACAGGAAAGATGTTGAAGCCATTGAAAGGGTGCAGAGGAGATTTACAAGGATGTTGCCTGGATTGGGGGGCATGCCTTATGAGGATAGGTTGAGGGAGCTTGGTGTCTTCTCCCTGGAGAGACGAAGGATGAGAGGTGACCTGATAGAGGTTTACAAGATGTTGAGAGGTCTGGATAGGGTAGACTCTCAGAGGCTATTTACAAGGGCTGAAATGGTTGCTACGAGAGGACACAGGTTTAAAGTGCTGGGGGGTAGGTACAGAGGAGATGTCAGGGGTAAGTTTTTCACTCAGAGTGTGGTGGGTGAGTGGAATCGGCTGACGTCGGTGGTGGTGGAGGCAAACTCGTTGGGGTCTTTTAAGAGACTTCTGGATGAGTACATGGGATTTAATGGGATTGAGGGCTATAGATAGGCCTAGAGGTGGGGATGTGATCGGCGCAACTTGTGGGCCGAAGGGCCTGTTTGTGCTGTGGCTTTCTATGTTCTGTGTTCTTAACAAGAGACTCCACCTGGAGGACGGACCAGTCACACATTCAGATCAGCATGAGCAAGTTCGCCTCCAAGTTGTGCGCATGACTGATGTCGAATCGTATTTCGACTTATTCCCTCATTAAACCCTAGAGCACCATTCATCAAGTCCGTTATCAAGGATTACACAACTCAGCATGTGGAATGTAGCGGTGTAATGGGTTTAAATCACCATGCATTTATACCAGGGAAATCATGCTTGACGTAATTAACCGAATACTTTGAGGATGTAACTAACAGAGTTCACCGAGGAGAACCAGTGGATCTGCTATAATCAATCTTACAGAAGGATTTCCACATGGGGCTCACATAACATATTACTGTGTAAATTGAAATCACTTGGTATTGCAGGCAATGCCTTGAGATGGATAGACAACTGGTTAGCACAGAGGAAACACTCAAATGGCAGAAATGTATCATTTTCAGATTGGCAGACAGGGACGAGTTGGTTCCAAAGAGATCTGTGCTCGGAACCCAAACTCAATTCACATATTAATGATCTGGAATAGGGAACTGAATGCATTGTATACAATTTTGCAGCTGATACGAAGTTGGGTGGGATGAGCCCATGGACATATAAATGGCAGTTGTTTTGTAATGTGAATAAAATGAGGATAACCTCTTTGGTGAAAGCATGAGAAACACAGATGTTTACTTGAATGGCTGTAGTTTCACAAAGGTGAGTACTCGTGGAGACATTGGTGTCCCTGTACGCCAGTCGCTGAAAGTAAGTGTGCAGGTAAAGCAGGCAGCAAAGAATGTAAATGGTTTACTGACCTTCATGGAGAGAGGAATTGGTTATCGGTGTTGGAATGCTTTGCTGCAATTGTATAGGGCATTGTTGAGGCCAAACATGGAGTATTATGTGCAGTGTTGGTGTGAGCATCAGAGTACAGATATATTTGGTATAGCGGGAGTACATCAAAGGTTTGCCAGGCTGAGGTGGTGATGGCAGGTCTGGCATAAGAGCGGAGACTAAATCGGTTAGGATTATAGTCACTGCAGTATAGGAGAGTGAGACGTGTTCTCAAATCAGCTTATAAAAATGTAAAAGGTTTCGAACAGGTAGATTCAGACAGAATGTTCCCAAGTGTGTGTGTGTGGGGTGGGGGGGGGCGGGGGCGGGGGCGGGGGAGAGTGGGGGGGCGGGAGGTGGTGGTGTGGTGGTGTCCGGAGCTCGGGGTTATAGTTCGATGACAAGGGATTATCCTTTTAGAACTGAGGTGACGAGAAATGTATGCAGGCAGAGAATGGTGAATGTATTGAATTCACTTCCACAGAACGTATTTGAGGACATAGGGTTGTCTTATTTTAAGAATAAATTGTATATCCCTCTAAGGGCTACATGGATCAAGCGATATGCGGGGGTGGGAGATTACGGGAGGAGGTGAATCGGGATATTGAATTTGTTGAACAGACTCGAAGGGCCGAATGGCTTGCTCCTACTTCTGGTTTATTTCACTATGTCTTTTTATGTTTCGATGAGAGCAATGTGGTTCTTCCAAGAAAGCATGGAATGCAGAGCTTCATGAAGGCTGTTTTAACAGCACTATCTAAACTGGAATTTGGAATTGTTGATAAAGATTAACCGAGGTAATATTTCATGAATCACTGTAACGAATGCAACTTTAAACAGTGTTTGACTTTTACTTTAATTAATTTATTGTGATGGGAAAAAAAACTGAATTTCTGGACTGAGAACGAAGTGTTTAAACCTGTGACCTCTACTCAAAGTATTAATAACCAACAAGCTCATATTTTCTTTGCAAACTCTATCAAAAGTGCATTAACTTTGCCGCAATCCATCTGACAATTTTATCATCGTATTTGCTCCAAGGGAGAGAAAAACAAGCCTCCCTTTAACTTTACAGCATGACGCCATTTCGTTTAAGGGAACGGCTGGATTATCTATTCTGAGCGTTTCTTTTCATTGCTGGAAAGTTTGACTTTGATGTTCACGTGATTGCCAAGTCTGAGTGTTATATCATCATAATAATGTTGCTAATTTTGCATAAACTGATAGCAAATCTCACATCTTTGGTGTGGAAAATGCGAGAGTCTCTTCAGAAGAATTTTACCACAAACCTCTTTGAAAATAGGAACAGATTAAATAAAGAAGACATAGTGGGAAATCATACTTGAGAATCCCCCTGGATTTTTTTTAGGACGTTATCAGTAGAAGGTGAAAGTGCACTCGTGGACCTGGTGTATTTGATCCTTCCAAAAGTTCTTAATAATGTCATGCATCTGGGGGCTAGTATTTGTAAATGTAAACACATGCATTTGTGGGTAATACATTGGCATGGAATAATAATTCATGAACAGACAGGAAACCGAGATTACGAGCCATTACAGATTCTTCGAAGTGGCAGCGGTGACTAACACAGTCGTGTGTGCATCAGTGCAAGGCTTTCGCAATACAATTGAATCATTTGGATGGCGCACCCAATATATGTGTTTCCAAGTTTGGTGTCGACAGGAATTTTGATTGGAGTGTTGGTGATATTCGCACCTCACATCCCAAAACAAGTTATGTGGCCAAATACATGGCGAATACGATACCAAGTGAATAAATGCAGCCACTCTGTTACAGGGGTTTTATGTACACGTGGAGAGATTGGGAAATATTGACAAAAAAACAATCGTCGTGTTCTTGTTAGCAGGTCACTGAAATGCAATCTGTGGCCACAGCAGGAATTGAGGAAGACAGCTGATATGACAGCTGTCATTTCAAAAGACTTGGCTACAGGAATTAAGCTGGCTTGCTGCAGGTATCTATATTGTTGGCAATAATAGACGTCATGAGCTTTTGTTTCCCACTCCATGGAACTATATAGATGCAGTGCAGCAATCACCAGATTGATTCCTGAGATGGCATACTTGCGTAGTGACGAGAGATTGGATCGATTAAACAGATTTTTTAAACTGAATTTTGAATTTGGGCAGGGTGGAAGCCTCTAACTCAATGTGTAAAATTTTGAACGTGCTGGAAAGACGAGGCGGGAAATTACATTTTGTCTGGCAGCCATGTTTGGAAAGAAATACGTCCCCTGTCTCAGATACAGTCGAAGTCACTTAGGTGTGCAATAAACATGATTTTTTTATCGTAAAGTGTGAGAGATCAGCAAACTTGTTTGCCACAGAAAGTTGTGAAAGACAGTTACACGTATGTTTAAAAAAAAAAAATGATGTTCACCTGTTCTGCAAGTGCATCAAAGGTTTGGGGAGAGGTCGGACGTCGGGTGTTTATTTCGAGGGTTAGTTATGATCTCACTGAATTTCGAGACAGGCGCTAAAGACAGAGTGGCCTATTCCCACTGTTATTGTTTGACGCCATGTGTCTAACATTAACCTTGATTTGTTACTGTTTTCAAAGTATGGCCAGTAGTCCTCAAATGAATGTCCAACTAATCAACAACGTTTATATTCGCATCGAACACTGCTGAAATGTGGTAATCTTAATATCATCCTTATCCCAAACCGGTCGATGACAGTGCTGCACAACATTTCTACATTCGTATCGTTCTATCTTCGATGGCATGAATCCATTGCCTCTTTAACGAGCACATTCCTCCATTAGGCAAAAAAAGACATTATGTGGAAACTCAACAGAACTGTCAGCATCTGTGCAAAGAGAATAACGCCACAGTTTCGAGTATGGACAAACTTTCGTCAGGGCTGTAGCTATTATCACTTCTGATTAATGGTAACCCAAGCTCGCTACTTTGACTCGATTCTCTCTCCAAAGATGCTGTCAATCTTTCAGAGTTTCCAATGCGTTTCGCTTTTTATTTCAGAATCCAGCATCTCCAGTGCCAATGCCTTGATTACTTTAAGGCTGGTCAGTTACTTCAAATTCACTTATGTCCACACTTGATTATGTAGCATTGTCGTCAAATTTTGAAAAGGAACATGAGTACTGCTGAGAGGGAAAGCCCGCCTGGGGGAAGCAGCAGTGGCTGTGTCTCCGGAGCGGAGTCTGGCCCTGTAACTCAGAGGGCTAAGGAAAAGAGGAGGAAGGCAGTGTTAATCGGGGACTCGACAGTAAGGGGGTCGGACAGGCGTTTTTGCGAAGGCAGGCGGGAGTCTCGGATTTTGGTCTGCGTCCCTCGGGTCGGGATCCAGGATGTCGCTGGTCGAGTCCCAGAAATCCTGAGGGGGGAGGGAGAGGAGCCAGAGGTCGCGGTACATCCTGGTACCGCTGATGTGGGTAGAAAGGGGGAAGGGAGAGTCATGAAAAGAGAGTATAGGGAATTAGGGAGACAGCTGAGAAGGAGGGAAGCAAAGGTAGGAATCTAGGCAACTGGCAACTGAAAACAGATGGAGCTCTGGAGGAATACAGGGAGATTAGGAAAGAACTCAAACAGGGAGTTAGAAGGGCAAAAAGAGGTCACAACATGTTCTTGGCAGGCAGGATTAAGGAGAATCCAAAGGCATTATATTCATACGTTAGGAACAAAAGAGTTGTCAGGGAGAAAACCGGACCTCTCAGGGACAAAGGAGGGGAATTATGCTGAGAACCCAAGGGAATAGGGGAGATCCAAAATGAATAATTTGCATCGGTATTCACGAAGGAGAGGGGCGTGTTAACCGCGAGTGCCTCGGAGGGAGGTGTTGACCCGTTAGAGAAAATCTCCATTACAAGAGAGGAAGTGTTAGGTTTTTTAGGGAACATTAAAACTGACAAAACCCCAGGGCCGAATGGCATCTATCCTCGACTGCTCATGGAGACGAGAGATGAAATTGCTGGGCCTCTGACGGAAGTCTCTGTCGCTTCTTTGGACACGGGTGAGGTCCCTGAGGATTGGAGGATAGCGAATGTGGTCCCGTTGTTTAAGAAGGGTAGCAGGGATAACCCAGGATATTATAGGTCGGTGAGCTTGACGTCCGTGGTAGGGAAGATGTTGGAGAGGATTCTGAGAGGCAGGATGTATGTGCATTTAGAACGGAACAATCTCATTAGTGACAGACAGCATGGTTTTGTAAGAGGGAGCTCGTGCCTTACAAATTTGGTGGAGTTTTTTGAGGAACTGACAAAAACGGTTGATGATGGAAGGGCCGTGGATGTCGTCTATATGGATTTCAGTAAGGCATTTGACAAAGTCCCACATGGCAGGTTGGTTAAGAAGGTTAAGGCTCATGGGATACAAGGAGAAGTGGCTCGATGGGTGGAGAACTGGCTTGGCCACAGGAGACAGAGGGTAGTGGTCGAAGGATCTTTTTCCAGCTGGAGGTGTGTGACCAGTGGTGTTCCGCAGGGCTCTGAACTGGGGCCTCTGCTGTTTGTGATATACATAAATGATTTGGAAGAAGGTGTAACTGGTGTAATCAGCAAGTTTGCGGATGACACAAAGATGGCTGGACTTGCGGATAGCGAAGAGCATTGTCGGGCAATACAGCAGGATATTGATAGGCTGGAAAATTAGGCGGAGAGGTGGCAGATGGAGTTTAATCCGGATAAATGCGAAGTGATGCATTTTGGAAGAAATAATGTCGGGAGGAGTTATACAATAAATGGCAGAGGCATCAGGAGTATAGAAACGCAGAGGGACCTAGGTGTGCAAGTCCACAAATCCTTGAAGGTGGCAACACAGGTGGAGAAGGTGTTGAAGAAGGCATATGGTATGCTTGCCTTTATAGGACGGGGTATAGAGTATAAAAGCTGGAGTCTGATGATGCAGCTGTATAGAACGCTGGTTAGGCCACATTTGATGTACTGCGTCCAGTTCTGGTCGCCGCACTATCAGAAGGACGTGGAGGCGTTAGAGAGAGTGCAGAGAAGGTTTACCAGGATGTTGCCTTGTATGGAGGGTCTTAGCTATGAGGAGAGATTGGGTAAACTGGGGTTGTTCTCCCTGGAAAGACGGAGAATGAGGGGAGATCTAATAGAGGTGTACAAGATTATGAAGGGTATAGATAGGGTGAACAGTGGGAAGCTTTTTCCCAGAAGAAGGTGACGATCACGAGGGGTCACGGGCTCAACGTGAGAGAGGCGAAGTATAACAGATATGAGAGGGACGTTTTTTACACAGAGGGTGGTGGGGGCCTGGAATGCACTGCCAAGTAGGGTGGTGGAGGCAGGCACGCTGACATTGTTTAAGACTTACCTGGATAGTCACATGAGCAGCCTGGGAATGGAGGGATACATAGTTGGACCAATGAGCGGCACAGGCTTGGAGGTCGGAAGGGCCTGTTTCCTGTGCTGTACTGTTTTTTGTTCTTTGTTATCTCAGGGTTGCTGCCTGTGCCACGGGTACGTTAGGGCAGGAATGGAGTGAGGTGGAGAATGAATGTGTGGCTGAGGGACTGGTGCAGGGGGCAGGGATTCAGGTTCAACAAAAGAACAAAGAACAAAGAACAATACAGCACAGGAACAGGCCCTTCGGCCCTCCAAGCCCGCGCCGCTCCCCGGTCCAGGATTGAATCCTGAATCCAGGATCCCCACCCAATTTTCCAGCCTATCTACATCCTAATATCCTATCCACCGAGCTGTTGTTCCCTCACAGCTACGATGCTTTGTTCATCACAACGTATTAACTCACCCCCAACCCCCCATTCCAGACCATGTGATCTCCAGGGAGAGGCGAAAACCCAGAGTGAAAACCCCAGGGCCAATATGGGGAAAAAAAATCTGGGAAATTCCTCTCCGACCCCCTGTGGCGATCGAAACGAGTCCAGGAGATCACACTGGCCCTGATCAGAAAATGCTTCCCAACCCTATTCATTTCCACTTCTGCTTTACGAACACCATCTGAATTCCCTGCCCCCGAGACAGGTTCCCAACTATCCGCAGTCTCGCTGTGTACTGGCAACAGCAAGAAGATCATAGAATGAAGCCTTGAAACGAGAAACAAAGAACAATTAGCCCGCGCCGCTCCCTGGTCCAAACGAGACCACTCTTTTGTATCCCTCCATTCCAACTCCGTTCATATAGCTGTCTAGATAAGTCTTAAACGTTCCAAGTGTGTCCGCCTCCACCACCTTGCCCGGCAACACATTCCAGGCCCCCAAGACCCTCTGTGTAAAATATATCCTTCTGATATCAGTGTTAAACCTCACCCCCTTCACCTTGAACCTATGACCTCTCGTGAACGTCACCACCGACCCGGGGAAAAGCTTCCCACCGTTCATCCTATCTATGCCTTTCATAATTTTATGCACCTCTATTAAGTCTCCCCTCATCCTCCGTCTTTCCAAGGAGAACAACCCCAGTTTCCCCAATCTCTCCTCATAACCAAGCCCCTCCATACCAGGCAGCATCCTGGTAAACCTCCTCTGTACTCTCTCCGAAGCCTCCACGTCCTTCTGGTAGTGTGACGACCAGAACTGGACGCAGTATTGCAAATGCGGCCGAACCAACGTTCTATACATCTGCAACATCAGACCCCAACTTTTATACTCTATGCCCCGTCCTATAAAGGCAAGCATGCCATATGCCTTCTTCACCACCTTCTCCACCTGTGACGTCACATTCAAAGATCTGTGGACTTGCACACCCAGGTCCCTCTGCGTCTCTACACCCTTTATGGTTCTTCCTTTTATCGTGTAGCTCCTCCCTACATTATTCCCACCAAAATGCATCACTTCGCATTTATCAGGATTGAACTCCATCTGCTATTTCTTTGCCCAAATATCCAGCCTATCTATATTCTTCTGCAGCCTCTGACAATGTTCCTCACTATCTGCAAGTCCTGCCAGTTTTGTGTCGTCCGCAAACCTACTGATCACCCCAGTTACTCCTTCTTCAAGATCATTTATATAAATCACAAACAGCAGAGGTCCCAATACAGAGCCCTGCGGAACACCACGAGTCACAGGCCTCCAGCCGGAAAAAGACCATTCCATTACCACCCTCTGTCTTCTATGACCAAGCCAGTTCTCCACCCATCTAGCCACCTCCCCCTTTATCCCATGAGATCCAACCTTTTCACCAGCCTGCCATGAGGGACTTTGTCAAACGCTTTACGAAAGTCCATATACACAACATCCACGGCCCTTCCTTCGTCAACCATTCTGGTCACTTCTTCAAAAAACACCACCAGGTTAGTGAGGCATGACCTCCCTCTCACAAAACCATGCTGACTATCGTTAATGAGTTTATTCCTTTCTAAATGCGCATACATCCTATCTCTAAGAATCTTCTCCAACAACTTCCCCATCACGGACGTCAAGCTCACCGGCCTATAATTACCCGGGTTATCCTTCCTACCCTTCTTAAATAACGGGACCACATTAGCTATCCTCCAATCCTCTGGGACCTCACCTGCGTCCAGTGACGAGACCAAGATTTGCGTCAGAGGCCCAACGATTTCGCCTCTCGTCTCCCTGAGCAGCCTTGGATAGATTCCATCAGGCCCTGGGGATTTGTCAGTCTTTATATTCTCTAACAAACCTAACACTTCCTCCTTTGTAATGGAGATTTTCTCCAACGGTTCAACACACCCCTCCGAGACACTCCCAGTCAACACATCCCTCTCCTTTGTGAATACCGACGCAAAGTATTCATTTAGGATCTCCCCTACTTCTTTGGGCTCCAAGCATAAGTCTCCACTTTTGTCCCTGAGAGGTCCGATTTTTTCCCTAACAACCCTTTTGTTCCTAACGTATGAATAAAATGCCTTGGGATTCTCCTTAATCCTGTCTGCCAAGAACATTTCGTGACCCCTTTTTGCTCTTTTAATTCCCCGTTTGAGTACGTTCCTGGACCATTGGGACCTCTTTAGGTGCAGGTGTGACCTGTACACTACAAACGGGTGGCACTTGAATCCCAGGGGGACCGATATCCTGGCGGGACGGTTGGCTGAGGCTACTGGGGTGAATTTAAACTAGATAGGTTGGGGGGAGGGCATCGAGATGAGGTGACTGGGAACGAGGAAGTTAGCTCGCAAACAGAGAAGGGTTATGGACAGTGCAAGAGGGAGGATGGACGCGTGATCGAGAAGGAGAGCGCTCAGACCAAAGGATTGAGATGTGTTTAATTTAATGCCAGGAGTATAGTGAATAAAGGGGATGAGCTCAGAGCGTCGATCGATGCCTGGAAGTGTGATGTGATGGCCATTACGGAGACTTGGATGTCTCAGTGACAGGACTGGATACTCCAGGTGCCGGGATTCAGATGTTTCAGGAAGGACAGGGAGCGAGGCAAGAGAGGGGGTGGAGTGGCACTGATGATCAGGGATAGTGTCACAGCTGTAGAGAACAAAGAACAATACAGCACAGGAACAGGCCCTTCGGCCCTCCGAAGGTGCATGCTGTGGCGGCATTTTCTACAGAGTCTCTGTGGGTGGAAGTTCGGAGTGGGAAGGGGTCGATCACCTTGCTGGGAGTTTTCTACAGGCCGCCCAATAGTAACAGGGAGGTGGAGGAGCAGATAGTGAAACAGATCCTGGAGAGTTGCAATAATAGCAGAGTTGTTGTGATGGGAGACTTTAATTTCCCAAACATAGATTGGAATATCCCGAGGGTAAGGGGATTCGATGGGGAGGAGTTCGTTTGGTGTGTTCAGGAGGGTTTCCTGACACAGCATGTGGACAAGCTTACAAGAAGAGAGGCCGTACTTGATATGAAACTGACCAGGTGTCAGATCTCTAAGTGGAAGAGCATCTTGGGGATAGCGATCATAGCTCTATCTCCTTTATGTTTGCATTGGAAAAAGGGAGGATCAGGCAATTTGGGAAAGCGTTTAAATGGAGTAAGGGGAAACATGAAGACATAAGGCAGCAAATTAGTGGAGGAAATTGGAAGGAATTATTCTCGGGGAAATGTACTGAAGAGAGGTGGCAGTTTTTCAAGGAATGCCTGTCAAGAGTTCTACAGGACAACGTTCCGAGCAGACAGGGAGGAGTTGGTAGGTTAAAGGAACCATGGTGCACGAAAGCTGTGCGGGACCTAATCGAGATGAAAATGAAAGCATACAAAAGGTTCCGAGAGCTTGGTGAAGATAGGGATCTAGATGAGTATACGGCTTGTAGGAAGGGACTAAAGATGGAAATTACGAGAGCCAGAAGGGGTCACGAGAAGGCCTTGGCAGGTAGGATCAAGGAAAATCCAAAGGCACTATATAAATATGTGAAGAGTAAAAGGATGAGACGTGAAGGAATAGGGCCCATAAAAGGTGAAGGTGGGAAAATTTGTTCGGAACCAGTAGAAATGGCAGAGGTCCTTAATGAGTATTTTGCCTCGGTTTTCACAGAGGAGAAGGACCTGCGTGGATGTACTGCGGGCTTGCGGTGGACTGAAAAGATTGAGTATGTGGACTTTGACAAAGAGATTGTGCTGGAATCGTTGAATGGCATCAAGTTAGATAAGTCGCCGGGTCCGGATGGGATGTACCCCAGGTTACTGTGGGAGGCGAGGAAAGAGATTGCAGAGCCTCTGGCGATGATCTTTGCGTCGTTGATGGAGACGGGAGAGGTCCCGGAGGATTGGAGGATTGCGGATGTGCTTCCTAATTTCAACAAGGGGAATAGGGATACTCCAGGAAATTACCGACCGCTGAGTCTAACCTCAGTGGTTGGTAAGCTGATGGAGAAGATCGTGAGGGACAAGATTTTTATGAGCATTTAGAGAGGTTTAGTATGCTCAAGAATGCTCAGCATGGCTTTGTCAAAGGAAGATCGTGCCTTACGAGCATGGTGGAGTTCTTCGAAAATGTGACTAAACACATTTACGAAGGGAAACCAGTAGATGCGTTTCATATGGATTTTAGCAAGGCGCTCGAGAACGTCCCCCATGCAAGGCTTCTAGAAAAAGTGAGAGGGCATGGGAACCAAGGGGCTGCTGCCCTGTGGATCCAGAATTGGCTGGCGCAAAGGAGGCAGAGAGTGGGTATAGATGGGTATTTTTCTAAATGGAGGTCGGTCACCAGTGGTGTGCCCCAGGGATCTGTTCTGGGACCCTTGCTGTTTGTCATTTTCAAAAATGACCTGGATGAGGAAGCGGAGGGATGGGTTGGTAAGTTTGCCGATGACAGGAAGGTTGGTGGGGTTGTGAATAGTCTGGAGGGATGTCAGAAGTTACAGAGGGACATAGATAGGATGCAAGACTGGGCGGAGAAGTGGCAGATGGACTTCAACCCAGATAAATGCGTAGTTGTCCATTTTGGCAGGTCAAATGGGATGATGGAGTACAAAATAAAGGGAAAGACTCTGAGAACTGTAGAGGATCAGAAGGATGTCGAGTCCGGGTCCATAGGAGTCTAAAACCGGCCCCGCAGGTGGTGGAGGTAGTTAAGAAGACGTGTGGTGTGCTGGCCTTTATCAATCGAGGGATTGAGTTTAGGAGTCCGGGGATAATGATGCAGCTATATAAGACCCTCGTCAGACCCCACTTGGAGGACTGTGCTCAGTTCTGATCGCCTCATTACAGGAAGAATGTGGAAAAGATTGAAAGGGTGCAGAGGAGATTTACAAGGATGTTGCCTGAATTGAGTGGTATGCCTTATGAGAATAGGCTGAAGCAGCTTGGTCTTTTCTCCTCGGAGAGACGGAGGATGAGGGGAGACCTAATAGAGGTGTATAAGATGTTGAGACGCAGAGATCAGTTGGACACTCAGAGGCTTTTTCCCAGTTTGGAAATGGTTGCTACGGCAGGACACAGGTTTAAGGTGCTGGGGGTAGGTACAGGGGAAATGTTCGGGGGAAGATTTTCACACAGAGGGTGGTGGGCGAGTGTAATCGGCTGCCGTCAGTGGTGGTGGAGGCAAACTCAATAGGGTATTTTAGGAGATCCTGGATGAGTACATGGGACTTAATAGAATGAAGGGTTATAGGTAGTCGTAAAAGGTAGGGATTTGTTCGGCACAAATGTGGTGACGAAGGGCCTGTTCTGTGCTATAGTTTTTCTATGCATCTATGTATTCTGAAGAAGTTTTGAATTTTACGACCAATTCATATTTATAATACTGATACTGTGTGAGGAGAAACAAATGGGGAGAAGATTGAATTCAAGTATCATCTAGTTTCAAAAACTGAAAATCTCCACAATGTGTGTCTTTATTTTGATCATTATTAGAGCAAATATTATCCATTACTGCGATCACCATTTCATTATAACACCCCAATTCCTTTGCCAGTAATGTCCTCACTTGAAAAGCCTTTCTTGCTCAACCCTCACATATTTTAGTATAACCAATCGATTAGCAACTCCTCGGTGTCTTGAAAATAATGGAAGACGACAGCACTCCTATGCAATTGGGATGATTCCATTCCCGTGTAGCCCACATCTTGATTTTGAATATGATCGCCATTAGGTACATTTTTCAACAGATCTATTTGATCTCGATTTTCCAGCTCTAAAGGCATTATTGGAACATTCTCTAGCATTAGTAGGCATGCATGTGTGGACACGAAGTTCTTCATCCTATGAATTTCAGGCCAATCCTTTGGACCATCTGCTGATTTGCTTGTAGATTTGAGATTGCTTGTTACCGTTGTTTTTTATGTTCGACGTTCTTCATTTTCTCTGTCATACCATTTTGTTTTATTCCTCAACTCCATTTTAAACCCCTGTTTCGGTTAGGAACCTTCCCGTTTGAAGAATTCAGCTGGCATGCAGGGATGATTCGTTTTATGGCACTCTGTCCACAACAGTAAATCTAACGAGTCCTGTCTTTGATACATTTGCTTTGAAAAGTTGAAAAAGAGCATTGTCTGTAACCTAAAAAATCCTGCGTCGACAAACACATTAGTTTAATTTCCATCCTAATTTTTAATGCAAACTTTCATATTAAATGAACATTATTCTGCTGTCTTTTCTTCACCATTTTGATTCATTTCATTCTTGTTTTGATCTACTTTGTAGAAAAGGCATTGAACGGTAAGCGCCTTCCTTTTATTTCTATGGCTTATCTTACATTATATTGCAGGGCACAATGAGAGATGAGGAACTGTGACTGTTCCAAGGAAATTGTTACTGCTTGTTTTCAAAATGATAAGAAGTTAACATATCACAATGGCAATAAAAGAAGACAAAAAATTGCACAGAGAGTGTTCGTCTTTGCAGCACAACCGAACGTTCAGAAATTTGGAAATCTCACTACAAATGTAATTTAATCGACAACGCTGCACGGTCTGTTTCCAGTTACGTGAGTTGGACTACGTACCTAAGAATAAAGTTGAGTCTCTCGTTCCGGCTCAGTTGAGCAGTGCTTAGTTTATGGTTGGAATAATATGGCCAGTCTATGGCGACATTCAAACGATATTGTACCATAAATATCGGAAACATGAAGCAAGAAACGGGGAATTCCTGGGTTAGGTTGAAGTGATAAATGTTCCTGTTCGAATCGTCTCGATCAGGTGTCCACCCCATCAGTATGAAAAAGGTCTACAATATTTTGTGGGTATGCGCAGACATCTCATTTCCAGATAAATATGAGGTGGTAATTTCCTCAGAGTGGCAATTAACATTCGATTGCCAGTACGTGCCCACTCATATGCCCCACAAAACTTCCAAGACGACCTTGTCTGGCATTTCAATTCCTGTCGACTAAGACTGTAACAGATAGGCGGCAAGATCTAATGCTTCATTAAGATATAATATTTGATGTGATTTTGTTGTGGCTAGCGAGGGAGGTCCGTACTGTCCATTCATTGCTGCCTGTTAGAAGGTGACAGCGAATTTTCTGCTGTGTTTGCTGCACTCCATGTGTTGTGCACACATCTGCAGAGCTGCAACGAAGACGTCCGTCGCATGGACATTTAGGCAGCTGTGAAATATTCACCAATGAGGATGATTAAGAACCTGGAGAGAAGCGTGAGGTGCTTGTGTTTCAGTACAAACGCCGTTCTTTGTGCTGCTGGAAGGGTTTGGAAAAGCAGTGAACACAGATACTGATTATCACGTTTGTCTTAATTCACATATTTTAAAAGTATGTTTACCGTTTCCCCTGGAAATGTCAGGGAAATAAAACAGAGTATATCTGAGTAAAATCAACAGCATTGATGGAGGGATTCAGAATTTTACCTACAGAGGAGGGTTTGAGTCACAATTTGTGGTGACTGTCGTCTGTTGAATCAGTGCTAGATGCGCCTGTGCATCCAGATTGTTCGGTGATGATTTTCTAAGATTGATGGTGATGGGAATGTACTTGTGTTGGAGTGGATGAGGGCGTGAAACATGTCGTGTCGTTCCTGATGGAGCTGTGCCCAGTGTTGTTGACTGGAACGATTATGAAACAACATTTTTTATCGACGAATCATTGGCATTTTGAAAAACAATTCAACGATGAGCTGTTTGGAAACCCCCCATAAATCATTTCAACAAAGAGCCGTTCTGGCCCAGTTAAATCATATTTACGAGGATGTAGTATTTTCTATTCCAATCCTGCATGTGCTTTCGCATCGACCAGCCATCCCAATGGTTGACGTGCGCTTAACTAGCAGTCATGCTATGCGCGTAATTTTACAGGCAGCCCCGTCAAAATCACACAGTCTGCTCTATCCACCAAATTGTCAAATATTCTGTAATGTGCGGTCCTCGAGTATTCAACTGTGACATCATGAAGTCTGAGTGGTTTCAGGTTCGATATGGGAACGTTAGCAGCCTGCCCATTCTGGCCTAACTCCCCATATTTGCCAATGAAAGAGCGCCCCATTGAAGTAAAAATGAATGAATTGGAAGAAATGCAGTATACCTCGTACACTGGACGCACGCCTATCATTGAAATTGACGGCAGAGCAGATGTATTATTAAATTGTCAATATGGGCATTTTCATATGTGTCGCAAGGTAGATGGTATTCCATTATGTCGGGGATAATCGGTGTTATTTGAGCTGGATGCATTTGAGCAAGTTGTCATTATGCCTCATACTTATGGTGCTCATATCCGGTGAACAAATGGATTGACAAACAAAATGGTCAGTGTCACTTCCGAACTAATTCCAAACATTAGGTCATCAACTGCACAACGAAAACCGTAACGGTTGACAAAACCGAATTCATGGTCAACAGCAACACCTCGGCTAAGGGCTCTTTCACACGATTTACTTCAATGTTCAGTTTTGCTTAAACTGGTGCCATTTTTAACTATCTAATTTTTTTGGCCAACAATTTACAACATTCCTGAATCGAAACCATACCTTTGCACGAATCCTATAATCGTCTCTAAAATTGTTTCCACCCTTATGCGAACTTTGAAGGATTGATTATCAGGGCAAGTTTGGTGACAACAACTAATAACCATTTGGCACTTTCAAATGAAGTTATGTTCAAACGGACTCCACTGAAATTACTTCAATACATGTGGATCGCTCAGAGAAAATAAAAAAAATAGGGGAACTTCACCGAGAATGTGTCGTAAATGTCGCGTTTTTTAAAAAAAAGAATTAACTTCAGTATTTCAGAATCTGGATTGTTTTCTGTCCAAATGAGTCGCTCCCACTCGCACAAATAATTGTCCATATGCATACTTGTCCAACATTGTGTGTGTGTGTGTATGTGAGTATGTGTGTATGTGCATCCAACTTCATTCCAAGCAGTTAAGTTCAGATATACACTGCGTTGAAGATGTAAACATCTTCTGAAAGCGCCACCACGCCTTGTCCATCATACACTAAACTCATTATCTTTGTCCGTGACTTCAGTTCAAAGAAACAGAAAACCTTCCTTTATTTTACATCAGCAGATCTCATTATATTATGTATTTTAAAGAAACACCATGCAGCTAATCAATTTCAAAGGAAGCAACACGAGTCAATGCAATATTTTCACATATCAAAAAGTAAATGAACCAAGGCTACATATTCGAAAACGAATGTTCCTTTTCTTCAGCCTGACATTATGTTGTATGTAAACTTGCAGCGCGGATGGAACGTGGATTGTTGCGTGCTTAATGCGGCACCAGTAATACATCCCATTTCTTAGATTTAAGTATAGTCTACATGAGGTGATGTTTCGATCGTTTGTGGCATATGGGGGTCTCTGTCAAGGCTCGCATTTATTGCTCATCCAGAGTTCCCCTTGAAAGTGTGATCTAGCTTCATGAACCGCTGCAGTTGCCGAATTGCAGATACATTGGTACCACCCAGTGCTATTAAGGATAATGTGCCAGGATTTTGAACAAACAGTGAACAGTAAGGGATGCATGCGAAGATCAGAATGCTAACTGTCTCTGAGGGGCACAGTAATTTATGATGTTGACAGGTACCTGCTGGCCCCGTCATTTTAGATGCTAGTGGCCGTGTGTTTGGATGTTGCATTCGTAGTAGCCGTGCTGGGTTCATGTCGTGTTTCTTACAAATGTTGCCATTTTCCTACATGTTTCAAGGACTGAATATTGTTTGAATGCTGCGTATCGACGGGACTTTTTTCTCCTTGCTGGTGCCGAACAGCTTCCATGTTGATGGTACTTCAGACGTCAAAGCCAGGTGATGGAATTCCGTTACTGACTTCTCTCTTGTAGGTTTTGAGAAGTCATGAGGTCATTCACTCACAGCTCATTTTCAAGACTCCGACCACCACTTGCCGCCAGCGTATGTATGTGGCTGTCCCAGTTCGGTTCCTGATAAATGGTAATTCCATCCATGTTTCGAGTCCTTGAATAAGCGTTTCTAAATCAATGAAAATGCAAATGTAAATGTGAGCATGAGCTCTATTTTGAGATGAAACAAACTGGCTCTTTCGGGCACGAATGCTGCTTGCGACTTAATTATTTTGAAGAATGTGTGGAATTTGGGTATTGACTGTTTCGATTTCATTTGGGTTAATTGTCCTGACCATTTTCCAATCATCAGTCGTGATCCACACTTCCGACTACATGATTGAAGCAAAGTCTTAGATGAATCAAGTGAAGCTATTTTATCCTTGCACAGTGTCTTGGGGAAATTCTGCAATTAAGTTCTGAAGTCACATTTTTCCCGAAATAACGTCGTAATCATCTTACTTTTTTCCACGTATGAGTTCAAAAATTGCTGAGTTTCCTCTAATTGATTCGAGTTTCGTTGGGTTCAAGGGAAACATTTGTGGATTGAAGTGTTCCATGTTTATAATTTTAGAGTTCGGAAATATGGATAAGTTTAAGTCAGTTTGTTTTAACATCACTGTGAAACACTGCGAAAAAAAATAGTTACGTTGGTTCAGGACAAAAACACTTGCATATGTTGCTGTTAGTTTGTAGCTCTCATGGTACATCAATTGTGCTTCAAGAGATAATCGCATGTAAATTGAATAAAGGTTGGAGCAATCCAGCATCGCTGCCAGAAATCTATCGCACCTTAAGACATGGAGGGCTTTTTCGAGGGTATATAATGCAAGAGGCAAGCATAATGTATATGAAGGGACAAATTTCTATCAGTATACAAAATGTAATAGGGTAACGAAAATGAATGTGTGACCCTTGGAAGATTGTGCTATGGTGTTAATTTTGGGGAAAGCATAAAGGACTGAGACATTAAATCAATAGTTTGCCGCAGTTTAAATATGGAAGACAATCGTCGTACTCGAGTGGTAATAGAAAATGCAGACATTATAGAAAAGAAGGAATGTCGAGCTTTCATATTCAATATGGGAAACATAACATACACATCTGCTGGAAGTCGCCATAGCGTGATGACTTGCATACTTTGTCTTAACGGAAGTGATTTGGGAGAGAGTGGATACAGTGTTTACAACGTTCCCAAAAAAAAACCCTGTTTGCAAGAAAAAGTTTGGTAAAGAAGGAATCTGTTAAAATCATGAATTTATTCATAAAGGGAGAAAAGTAAAATGTAGGAAGACATTGGCCATGTCGTGCAACATCTGCCATTGGGAAATTACGAGAACCAATTAATAAAGTTGCAATATAAGAACACTTTGAATGTCAAATTCCAATACATAATGGTTCTCAAAGAATGAAGGAAAATTAAAGCCAATCAAAGGAACAGGCCCTTTTGACATCCAAGCCTGTGCCGATGATTTTAAGCAAAGTAAACAAAAAAAACATATTCTGCCCTTACTTGGTCCGTATCCATGTATTACATCCCCATTCAGGTGTCCATCCAGTTGCCTCTATAATGTTGCTAATTAGCCTGCTTCCACTACCTCCTCTGGCACTGCTTTCCAGGCACATACCACTAATTGCATGAAAAGCTACCCCCCAGACATATCCCTTAAATTCGCCCCTCTCACCCTGAATCTGTTCTGCCTAGTAACTGATACGTCTACCTGTTGAAAATGCCTCTGACTATCTACACTCTCCATGCCTCACTTAAATTTGTAGATCTCTTTCATGTTTCCCTTCCGACTTTCTCGTGAAATAAAAATACTCCTAGTTCATTCAACCTCGCCTCACAGCCAATACTCTCCAGGCCAGCGAACATCCTGGTCAACCTTCTTTGCACTGTCTCCAAAGGTGCCACTTCCTTCCGGTGGTGCGGTGACCAGAACAGCATGTAGCACTCTAAATGAGGCCTTACAAAGTTCTTATGGAGCTGCAAAACTATTTTCCAGTCCTGCACTCAGTTCCCCGGCTGATGAAGCCACGAATTACATAGGACCGGATAATCTTGGCCTGTGTCCCCATTCTTTGGGAAATGTGTACCTTCACACCCACATCCTTATTTGTGTTATTGTTCCTCAGTGTTCTGCTATTTAGATTATAATTCAAATCTACATTTGATCCTGCAAAATGCATCACCTTGCATTTTCACGGACAGAACTCCATCTGTCATTTATTTCTCCAAGTCTCTTCTGACAATCCTGGGCACTATCAGCAACTCCACGAATTATCGTTTAATTCTCAAAACGACGAACCAGGTCAATTATATATATTACAAACAACAAAACTCCCAGCACTAGCCGTGCGGAACGCCACTATCAACATATCTCCATTTTTGAAAAGATAACACCCTTCCAACGCTGTCCCCTGTTTTCGATAACCAGCCAGTTCTCTATACATCCAGGCAGCGCACGCTGATCCCATGTGATTTTAGTTTATACGCAAGTCTGCTACATGGGACCATGTCTAAAACCATACTAACGTTAAGGCAAACTATATCCATGGTCTTTTCCCTATCAATTATGTTTGTCGCCTCTTCAAAAAAAAAACTCATTCAATTCGGTGAAACAAGATTTTCCAGTCACAAAACCACGCTGCGTATCACGAACGAGTTAATATCCTTCCAAATGTGCAGGTTCCCTGTCCTTCTGTTGATTCTCCAAAAGCGCCCTCCCCCTCCCCCCCCGCCCCCCCCCCCGCCCCGCCACCCCCCAACCCCGGATCAATTTCAAGCGCCTATATTTTCCTGCATTATCCCTGCTTCTTTTCAAATGCAAGAAAAAGCAGTCTCTATTGACCAGTCGACAGGAACATCGCTTGTGTTCAGAGATATTATGAAGATATCTGTGATGGCCCAAGCTAATTATTCCCTTGCCTTCCCCAGTAATCTTTGATAGATCCCATCTGGTCCCCGGAATTTCATTGATTCCCTACAATGAAGAAGGAGGGTTTTGGGCCCATCGAGGCTGCACCGACAACAATCATACCTGTGCCCGAGGCCTGAGGCCCCTCATATTTAACCCGCTAATTCATCTAAAGTACACATCCCAGAACATTAATCGTCCATTTAGCATGTCCAATGCACCTTACGTGCACGTCCATGAATGGGCCTACTCTTTGTCTTACTGCGCTCCTAGTCTATCTTCTATGTTTCTTTGTTTCTATATTTGGACTGTGGGGGCAACCTACGCACACAAGTGGGAAACGTGTAAACTCCACAGCAGACAGTGACCCAATGGGGATCTTGTCTACCTTAATGCAATTGAGGACAATCAACACTTCGTCCTTCAAAATATTGACATTCTCTCGGACATTCACACAGCTACATCTGATCTCAGCATACGCCACATCCTTCTGCTTGGTGAATACCGATGCAAAATGATGATTAAGTATCTCACCCACTTACTCTGGCTTCATTGTTCTTGAATGGGCCTAATTTTATCTTGCTATCCTTTTGCTGCTAAGATGTGCAGCCACTGTTTTGGGATTTCCCTTTACCCTGTTTGCCACATACGTTGTGTGGCCCCTTTCAAAACATCTAATTTGATCTTTAATTTCCAATCAACTTTAAAAGTACTCCTCAAGGGTTTTCTTAGATTTACATTCCTTGACATTTAACATGGTCCTTTATTTTGCTGTGCTTAAATTTCACCTTGTCTTCCATTGTTCCAGATTCCCGACATTTATATCCATATTTTGCGCACGGTCATGCCTCCCTGGATAAACTATATCGACGGAATCAACCTGCCATTAAAGCCTCCCACATGCAACACGAGGATATGCCCTCAAATAGCCGATGCCAAACCACATTCCTCAGTTCCTGTCTAATTTGGATGTAATAGTCCATCAGCCAATTAAATTCCCTCACCGGATGGCCACTTGTTGTCCTTCCTAGCCCGGTGCTGCACGGCATTCCAAGTCCATACAGGGGGTATTAAAGTCGCCCAAAAATGATGAGTGTAGGTGATGACAAATTGGTTTTATTGCTGAAAAATTCATCCCGCAACTCAGCTTATGTAGGGGGGTGTTCGAATCCCACCAGGGCTGATGGTGGAATTTGAGTTCAATAAAAATGTATTGAATTAAGTGTCTACTGAATACTCTGAAATCATTGTTGATCTGGTTCAATAATGTATTTTCAAAATGGAAATCCGCGTGAATTCAGAGCCACAGCAATGTAGTTGACTGCCAACTTCCCTTGGACAATTAGGCTTGTGCAATGAACGCTGGCCAGCTGGTGATTCACAAGTTCCATGAATGAATACAAATGCGAATGGGAAAAAAAATCACTACTTTGAGTGAGATTTTTGATCATGAAGAAGTAAGATATGTAATTGGTATCCTGTAGATATCGCATTTCTGGATTCCAGGAGAAATTTGTTCAGATGTCACACAGACGGCTGATAGACAATACAAGTTCAAATAGGATAAGAGGTATTTTATTGATTCAATGGACGATTGGCTAAGCATTAGAAAACAGGGATTCGAAAAAAATGTTGTTTTCATTATTCTGGTTGAAAAGATGTAATCATTAGTGTATCACAAGATTTGCTCCTCAGGCACCAAATAATTGCCATGCATATTACGGATTAGGATGCTAGTTAGATGTTCCCATATCATAGCAAGCTTGATAATTACACTAAAATTTGTCGACTTGTAATTTGCAGTAATGAAAAAAGAATAGAATTGCAAATGGATATAGGTAGGATAAGTTAATAGGGAAGAAAGGCAGAGCTGTTATACCACGAAAAAAGTGAAGTTATTCATTTTGGCACGAAACATTCAAGGGGAATTATTACCTAAGTTAGGAGACGAATTGGATTGTTTGTGAAACACGAATATGAAAATCGCGTATGAAGCTTGTGAGTGACATGCATTGAACATAAGTTGAGGAAGACTACCCAATTGGTTACAGAGTGCGAATCAAACGTTGCATGTTCGGCAAATGTCTATCCTCGCGATTCAATAATAATGAACATTCCTGATAATATGTTCCTGGAGGCTTTCAAATAAAAAAAACTTTGTTACCGACATTTCTGACAGGGTAACATTCTCAGATTCTTCCTTAAGTCAGTCCATCAACTGGGACCGTAACACCGTGACCATAGATGGGATATTCGGGAAATTTATGCACTAAATTTCCATGGACGCTTTGACCTCACCTGCCATGTTGAGATCTTGCTTTGTTTAATGACACTAGAATGACGTTAGGAGCTGAGCAAAACTGACATCGCAGAAGAGCTATATAAAGACAAATAATGTTTCATTCTGTCATTCCACGTGAAATGCAATCATATGATTACATCAAATGAGCTCTAGAGAAAGAATGCATCATGACATGTCATCTTTCTTGGTGAATTACTTGCGCAATTATGGCACTTCATCACAAATGAATCCTGTGTTAACATTAATTTTATTAAATATCAAGACAATAAATAACATTTCCAATCGTCGAACTAAAATGGTTAATTGTCCGAATTATAGAACTGACAAAATGCGGAGAATCACTCAAAGAGTTAGGTAAGAGATTGTGTTTTATATCTCTCCACCTCCCTCTGAAGATGTTCACGTCAATCTGCAATTGAAAATGATCCAGAGCATTATTGTGCTATTTAGCAAGATTGATGAGGAATTGTAATAATTGGGGGGAATTTTTCAATGACTTGATCGTTTTGATCATATTTTGGGACACAAAATTTCATTTCTGACCTGAAAGTTGTTCCAAAGAAAAAAAAAATTCAATGTTGCAAGGTAAAAAATTCTTTTCTGGCATTTTTAATAGCCAGGCGGTTTAGAAACTGTCTGGCTGGTGTTATTGGAGTTTCTGGGCAAGTACATCTTAGTAGTACTTGCCATCTCAGGGAAACAAATAATCAAAACATCACAGAGGCAATTCCCGTCGATTAATTGCACATGCAATTCTTCATCTTTCACACTATAACAGAAATCAAAAACAAAGAAAGTGAAGAAGGTAATTGCACAAAACGTGCACTTCGTGCAGAATCTTAAAGAGTGATGATTGATTCCTTAGGAGTGTTCTATTTTGGTTGACCTGTTCCAGGAGATAATGTAGATTGCTTTCAATGGAAGAAGACTCGTCATCCAATGGATGCATGAGAAATAGATCTGAGGCGACTAAGAGCCAAACTTGACATTCAGCATCTTCAACTTGCTCTGCCATCCCGTAAGGCGAAGGCTGATCAGATATTAAATTTAAAATGTCCAATTATTGAGCAAGTTATTAAAGTTTGCATTTTTATGAAAAAGCTGGTCTACCCCGGCCGATAAGAAATAAAAATGAACAGGTTTGCTACTCCGGAATGTTGAGGAAATGGGTTTGGAAACTCATCAACATCTGAGAGTTAAATAACATTACTCTACCTCAGTCTATAGTTAGTGGCTCTGCTTTTTTATATGGCGACAGCTCTTTCAAGATCATCGACACATGGATATTACCATGACCTTTATATACTTACATGTTTCAGTCACGATGTGGAGCAACCAGCGTTGGAGTGGGGTCGGCACAATAAGAAGTCTCACAACACCAGGTTAAAATGCAACAGGTTTTTTGACAGTACGATCTTTTGGAGCGCTGCTCCTTCATCAGGTATCTCACCAAATAAACCTGTTGGACTGTAACCTGGTGCTATGAGACTTTTTGCCGTGTTTCAGTCAATTAGCCACTTTTACCCTTTTTCGTAATCTTAATGTTCCTCCCACTCATACGCTTACATTTAGACTTGTTCTTAATCTTGATCTTACTCTTATTTTTTTGCTCTTACGCATTTGCTTACTTTTACTCTTACCCAAGCTTATTCAACACTTACTTAGACTGCTGTGTCACAGTGCCAAGGATCCAGGTTCGATTCCCAGCTTGGGTCACTGTCCATGCGGATTCTGTACGTGCTCCCCATCTCTGAGTGAGTTTCCTCTGGTGGCTCTGTTTCCTGCCACAGTTGAAATAGATCCGGGTTAGGTTGGTTAACCATGGTAAATTATCACTCAGTGTACCTGAACAGGCGCCAGAGTGACGCATTTTGGGGATTTTCACTGTAAATTAATTACAGTGTTAACATAAGATTACATTTGGCAAAATAAATAAATAATGGATAGATAAATGCATAGGTAGATGGATAGATAGATAGATAGATAGATAGACAGACAGACAGATAGATAGATAGATAGATTGATAGATAGATAGATAGATAGATAGATAGATAGATAGATAGATAGATAGATAGATAGATAGACAGATAGATAGATAGATAGATAGATAGATGTTTCGATAGATAGAAATATATAATTCGTTAGTTTGATATATAGATCGATACACTGACATACATACAGACAGACAAATAGATGAACAAACTCTTATGTATAAACAGATACTCTAATGAAATCCAGCAAAACATGCTAAGTCTTTTGAAGATTTAGAACATAGAACATAGAAAAAATACTGCACAAACAGGCCCTTCAGCCCACAATTTGCGCCGGTCATGTCAAGCCTACCTCGGCTTTCATATAGGCTTACATATAACCCTCAATCCTAATAAGTCCCATGTACTCATCCAGATGTCTCTTAAAATACCCTGTCGAGTTTGCCTCCACCACCACTGATGGCAACCGATTCCACTCACGCACCACCCTCTGAGTGAAAAACATACCCCTGACACCTCCCCATTACCTACTCCCCAGCACCTTAAACCTGTGTCCTCTCGTTTAGCCATTTCAGCCCTGGGAAAAAGCCTCCGAGAATCCACCCGATCTATACCTTTCAACATCCTGTGCACGTGGATCAGGTCACCTCTCATCCTTCGTCTCTCCAAGGAGACAAGACCGAGCTCCCTCAACCTATCCCCATAAGGCATGCCAACTGATGCAGGCAACATCCTTGTAAATCTTCTCGGCACCCTTTCAATAATTTCCACATCCCTCCTGTCATGAGGCGACCAGAAATGAGCACAGTACTCCAAGTGGGGTCTGACGAGGGTCCTATAAAGTTGCATCATTATCTCAGGACTCCAAAACTCAATCCCTCGATTGATGAATGCTCGCACACCATGCGCCATCTTAACCACTTCCTCTACCTGCGAGGCCAATTTAAGAGTCCTATGGACCCGGACCCCAAGGTCCGTCTGATCCTCTACACTGCCCTTGATATTATACTCCTTCATCCCATTTGACCTTCCAAAATGGACCACTACACATTTATCTGGGTTGACGCCCGCCTGCCACTTCTCCGCCCAGTCTTGCATTCTATATATGTCACGCTGTAGCTTCTGCCATCCCTCCAAACTATCCACAACACCACCAACCTCCGTGTCGTCGGCAAACTGACCAACCCATCCCTCGAATTCCTCATCCAGGCCATTTATGAAAATGACAAACATCAAAGGTCCCAAAACAGATCCCTGGCGCACTCCACTGGTGACTGACCTCCAATCAGAAAAAGACCCATCTGCAAGCACTCTCTGTCTTCTGCAGGCAAGCCAGTTCTGGATCCATAAGGCAACAGCCCCGTGGATCTCATGCCCTCTCACGTTTTCGAGAAGTCTTGCATGGGGGACCTTATCGAACGCCTTGCTGAAGTCCATGTAAATCACATCTACCGCTTTTCCTTCGTCAATGTGTTTAGTCACATTTTCAATTAACTCCACCAGGCTCGTAAGGCACGATTTGCCTTTGACAAAGCCTTTGCACATAAACCAGCTCGGTTTTTTTGTTCTGTCGTTAGTCTTGTAATTATTTTTCGGAAGTAATAAAAATACTCATCGCACAATTCATTAAAACAGGAGACAATACTGAAAAGCGAAATCCATATGTGGCCTGACCAGTGTCACTTTCATCAAATGTATAACCTCCACATTTGCGTATTCATCTCCCTCTCCCAACACCACAATAAATAATAGTCTGTAGTTCCATTGACTAATTACTTGCTCCATTTGAACACACAGTTTTTCTGACTATATTCGCACAAAAAAAAAGCTTACCAACTGGGAAATGTTTTTAAACCAACGTCCTGCACATGTATTTTTATGCTATCACAAAATGTGCAATAAATATTATATCATTTCCTCACTACCAACATCATCTATAATGCTTAGTTTGCTCGCAGACAGAGGTGACGAGAATAGCTGAATTTAAGTGTTGATTAAGAAAATGATGTCATGAAGCAGACCTATTGTTCACATGCTATGACTTGAAAAGGTGCAGAAACACGTTTCGTTGCTTAATAACTGCCGTCATTCGACCATTGGCCCTGTCAGATGTATATTTTGTTTGGGCAGATTAAGCATTCCAGACATGTTTGCATCACAAGCTGAAATTAGCGAATTGTAAATGGCGCTGGTTTACAAGTGAATGTTTCGCACTTTCCACTGATTGAAACTGAAATCAATGACTTGACCATGAGCAAAAAGCAGCGGTAAGTTGAAACATGCCCATGACATGCCATGCGTCCAAATTTAAACCAAGTCGAGTCACTGTGAAATTATAACATTTGGGCCAGGCAACATGTAGCAGATAGCGTCCATCCAACATCTTAGAGTGCAACAAATGCCTTGCAATTCATGACATAATAATACAGAATCCATTACAAAGGAGGGAAAATCAACTCAACAGTAACTTCTGTGATGTTATTTACAAGGAAATGGTAAAGTCACTTCGCATTTCCAAATCAATTGTGAAAATATGCAATTGACATTCATTGCAAATCTACGAACTAACGGAAAGCATCAATTTAGTGCAGCTCGATTTTGGCATTATGCAAACCAGGAGGCAAATTCGTCATGACTTAACCCAGCTACATCATCCAAAGTGTGCTCTACATAAGCCGACATACGGCACTTCTATATGTGCATAAATATATATGCATTCGGTTAAGGTTTTAAGGATTATAACTTTTCCTATCACCAATGTTGTTTTGTTTCTAAGAGAGCTCAATTTTAACCAGTTTCACTGATATCCTATAACGCCAATAAATGGATTGTTCCCTTTGCTTTGCAGATTTAAGTGAGTGTAAAGATGCCTTGAAAGATTTAGGTGAGCGAATAAATATGGTTCTCTCATCATTTTATCCTATTTTTTCCAATAAAGCAAAGACGCTTTCAAACATATTGTATATTCCACAGAGAACATTCCAATTTTTTTCAGTTGACATTGTTGCCCTATCCCTGAAACGTCAGGTAAAATTTGCACAAGTAAAACTGAGCGATAGAAACCATTGGTCATGTTTCTAATACAATGACTCAATTATTTTTCTTTTCTTTCAGAATTTAGTTTAATAGAAGTTTTGTAGAAGACATTCTGCATCTACAATAACATATCTGTGAATTTCAAGTCCACTGCCTTCAAAGGGGAAATACGATCAATCACCAGGGCGTTTCTCCTGTGCACTGGCGCCATGGCACATCAGTCATCACGTTATCATTTTGAGGGTGATTCTACCGTTGTTGCTGCAATCCGAACAACGTTGTATTTTGCGTTTTTCTCCATTGATTCTCCTTTGTTTCAAGCAGTTCATTAAGTTTTATAACTTTTCCAATCACTGATGTTGTTATGTTGCTAATAGAGCTCAATTTTAACCTGTTTCACTGATATCTTATAAAGCCGCAATGTGCATTCAGTTGGTGTGGCAAAAAAACATATTGTTGCCTGATGGCGATGTTGGAAATCCCTTCCTATATGCATGCTCAGCACAATCAGCATGAATGTCTTAATGTGTTCAATAATAGTTGCTGGCCCATATATAAATGAACACACCTAGTAAACTGAAGCAAGAAGGATGATGCAGGTCCATATATCACAAATGTTGCAAGGAGTTGTTCTTGCAATTTTGGTATTATTATGGAATGCAATGTTTCGGAAAAGATTATAACTTCCGCCCATGTTTTCCACAGAAATGGGGACCGTGTCAGAGAAGATAATAAAGGAACGATGCTTTTTACGTTTATAAATGATATCCATGTTGCTCAGATGAAACCACGTGCTTATGACGCTTTCAACTGCACAATTTGCCAGACTAAGAACGTGGAAAACGAAACAAAAATATACATTGCTTGAAAGGCGGGTGCAAATTATTTGACGTGCAGACCAATTATAAAGAGAACGGCTGCCTTGGAGAATCAATCAGATAACTGCCCTGCATTCATTAAATTCATGCCAGTCAGATAAAATCTGATTGGTCAAGTTTGCATGAAGAAAGTGGAACAATTTGCATGTGCTCCTTTTCCCGAGCAGTGTTTACAGCTGCATTCACCTTTCCAGAATTTAAAATCTGTCCCTTGCAGAAGGAAGAAACATACGGTAAATTTGTGCGTTCTGGCGAGTGCCAACGGTAAATGTTCACCTCACATAACGTTTCAACAAATACTCAAGTTCAAAATATAATCAGAACACTGTGCCTTCTATATTCTGTGTTAAAACTTAGTGACTCAGATTGCGCGATGCTACTAAAAAATGATTCACGCTCAATGATAATCGGCATGTTTCATCATTTATGTGGTCAACAGAAAATGTAAAAAAAGGTAAGTCAATGAATGTTGTGGCAATTAATAACTAATCATCCAAAGGGGTGTGAATACGCAAGCCTATCAGTGAGTGGAAACCTGTAATGCTAATTATAATTCCACAAATTGATTTTCCATTTATCCACTAGCATTAAAGTGAACACATAATATCACATGTATCCCGCAAATGTATTTGCAAATACTTCACATGCTGCAGACAGATAACACCAATTTTAAGGATGATTGAAACACCTGTTTTTTTATTCAACAGCTAGCTTCACCAGGTCTTCCTATTCAGATCCGTCTTGAAATTCATGGAGAAGTATCTTGTTTTAATTCCAACGCTTCTCCTTTCAGTTGACTTGAAACTTCTTGAAGCTTATTTTTCTCAGTCGATGGTTCGCAAAAGTAAATCGTCTTTAGATTTTTTTCTGACATTTTTCTTGTCTATTGTACCTTCTTTCGCTTCTGGCAGAAGGCAGAGAGCTATCCAATTTCGAGTGGATAATCTCATTCAGCCTAGATCCAAATAAAATTAATTCCCATGAACGATCCACAACAATGTCCCGTAGTTACTATTCAGGGTTCAGTTTTACCCCAAACACGGCAAACTCAATCATGACTTATTTTAACATGAAATCTAAATCCAACCCAAAAAGAAAAGCATTGTGTTTAACAGGACATTAACTTGCGATAATCCATTGAACAGAAATAAAAATAATCCTCAAGAATAGCTATTGTTTCTTTCCAATATCCATCAGCCTTACATAGATCGCTTAAGGTTAACTGTGCTCCCAAACACAGGGAGAAATATCTCTGGAAGTGTACAATCAAACTTGTGCGATCTTTGTTAAGACTCGCATCATGAGTGAAGCTTTGGCGAAAATTAAAGGCAGGTGTCATTATAATGGATGAAATAGAGAAAAGTGATATTGTGTGCGTAATTTGCAATTACCTTGAATTGGACTCGGGCTGCTAATGAATGGTGCGGTAGGTCATTGATCAGTCTACTGCATGCGTTTCTGTCCACGAAGTATTACAGAATAGTTGTGTGTTCTATTTTCTGAAAAATATATATAACACTGACAGCATTGATGGAGATGCACAGAAGAGTTTTCTTTCCGAATAAATCTGAGTCAAATCACAACGCTGACATCCACCCGAAAAATGTGTAACATTAGCGAGTTGGCGATATCCAATGATGGAGCACAAATCCATTCCACCCAATTGTTGCCCATCTGTCCATGTTTAATGATCGGAAAAGTCATGGAAGGATTTAGTGACATTGCTATAAAACTTTGCTTTGTGGACTCAGAACTGGCTTGCCCACAGAAGGCAAAGAGTGGTTGTAGATGGGTCTTTTTCAGCATGGAAGCCGGTCACCAGTGGAGTGCCCCAGGGATCTGTTCTGGGACCCTTGCTCTTTGTGATTTTTATAAATGACCTGGATGAGGAAGTGGAAGGATGGGTTGGCAAGTTTGCCGATGACACAAAGATTGGTGGTGTTCTGGATAGAGTAGAGGGATGTCAGCAGTTGCAATGAGACATTGATATGATGCAAGACTGGGCGGAGAAGTGGCAGATGGACTTCAACCCAGATAAGTGTGTGGTGTTTCATTTTGGCAGGTCGAATAGGATGACAGAATATAATATTAAGTGTAAGACGCTTGGCAGTGTCGAAGATCAGAAGGATCTTGGGGTCTGGGTTCATTGAACGCGAAAAGAAGCATCGTAGGTCGAGGCTGTGGTTGAGAAGGCGTACGGAATACAACCCTTCATCAATAGAGGAATTGAGTTTAGAAATCGGGAGTTAATGCTGCAGCTTTATAGGACCCTGGTCAGGCCCCACCTGGAGTACTGCACCCAGTTCTGGTCGCCTCATTACAGAAAGTATGTGGAAGCCATAGAAAGGGTGCAGAGGAGATTTACAAGGATGTTGCCTGGATTAGGTGGCATGCCTTATGAGAATATTTTGAGAGCAACGTCTTTTCTCCTTGGAGAGGCGAAGGATGAGAGATGACCTGATAGAGGTGTATAAGATGTTAAGGGGTATTGATAGAGTGGATTCTCAGAGGCGTTTACCCAGGGCTGAAATGGTTGCCAGAAGAGGACACAGGTTTAGGGTGCTGGGGAGTAGGTACAGAGGAGATGTTAGGGGTAAGTTTTTCCACTCAGAGGGTGTGGGTGCGTGGAATCGGCTGCCGGTAGTGGTGGTGGAGGCGGATTCAAGACGGTCTTTCAAGAGACTTTTGGATAAGTTCATGCAAGTCAGTAAGATGGACGGTTATAGGTAAGTCTAGTAGGTCGGGACATGTTAAGCGCAACTTGTAGGCCGAAGGGCCTGTTTGTGCTTTAGCTTTTCTATGTTCTAAAACTGTGGTTGCGAGGCAATAACCTGATCTACAAATCAGGACACGCCAGAAGCAGCCAGTTCCTCACCACATTGCAACATAAGTGCAACTATTGGCAAGTAGAGGTCAACACAAGAGGTCACCTCAAAGTGACCGCTCGGATTTCAAGGTAGCAACGTGTCGGACACCGCACAAAGGCGCTCATCAATACATAATTTCATAAATCGCGTGAGAGATACACCACTCTTTCCTGCCATAAACAGCGAAAACCTATCTGCTTGTGGTTCTTGGAGAACAATCCTTCTCGTCCCTTGACGATATACCAGCAGTTCCTATGTATTGTGGCTTCGATCCAAACATCCTGAGCGACTTGAAGAGTAACCTTCCTCCACATCCACTTCAGAAATTGAATGTTTGCAAAAGGACTGTGGTATTTTCAGCACCAGTGGCACCTCTTAAAATATTCATGCAACCTGTGGCCAAAGGCAACATGAATTAATCAGTCATATACCTGGTAAATTAAATGTCAATATCACAAAGGAGTGAATCTAACCTGTGCCATTGGCATCCAATGAAATTATCGGAATAAATGGCCCATGTAATCAAACTACAGTCTGTCTTGCTCAGCTAATGAAATGGAAATGCCACATCAGAGTTGTGGCTGGAGATCAGGTTTGATATTTTCAAGTTTTCTGGGAGTAAATACCCTTAAGTCTTCCCAATGTGTTTCCACATTCTATAAGGTACAAATCAGGCGTGCGGAGAACACTGTCTACAGAAAGAATGAGTGAAACGTGAGCAAAATCCAAGCCCCCAAACACGCCACTGCGGGCAAAACAGCCTAAGAAATTTCCACTCCATCCATCATCGTAAATAATCACTCCATTCAGTGACAACGCAGAAAGTGTAACATCTGTATTATGCAAGGCAGCGATGCACCATGAAACGTTCATGCGCACCTCCCAACGTTATGTACACTGACATCTCGATGGGCAGAATAGAGCCACGTATGGAAACGTTTTCGTCACGCCAACACCATATCGTTTTGGGACGATGTCAAAGTTAATTGACAGTTAATTTGTCACAATTTTTGCAGCATCCCACATCCCAGCACAATAGTTTTATTCGCCTCGTGGGCTGCAAAGACCCCAAATTTCAGCTCGCCATCACTTTCTCAAGTGGCATTAAGCGCGATAAAGGATAGGAATAAAGGATGGCCTGGATATCGCTCAGTCCCATCAATTTATTAAATAAAGACATGAAACCTATTTTTCTCCTTCGTTCCTCCATGCATTGTAGATGTTTCTCTTCGAGGATAGTGGCTCTATAATGCTGCTATAGGTGAAGATGGCAGGTTTAATTCTGAAATAAAATGCGAAAAAGTCTGACTTGTAAATGATCTGGAGCCTACTCCTTTTTTCAATCAATACTGGGAGCGGTGCAGAATTATTTGTTCTAGCCCCAGCCAGTTTGATGTGCGTCCAACTCGGTTAAACATATCATGAGATACAGCAAATTTTCAGATGATGTCCACAGGTTTTGTTCGTTCATTTGAAGGAGAAATGCGAAATTAATGATCGTTTAAGGCATGGCACATCTTTTAACTCGTCAGTATTGTGAGAATGTATTTCCTGCTTAACAGAATTAACGGATTGCACTTCATCTAAACTTGACACAGGTAAGTACAACACTTGTCCCTTGCCTTTTTTTCAGGTAAAACATTAACCCTTCAAGCAATCAAATGTTAAGGCATAAGTGCTCGGGAATTAGATCAACAAAGTGCGTTTTGCATTTCCACCTTGAGGGAGCGGCGGTATGACCCTAAACAAGAGGCCAGCAAACACAAATAAATCAGATTAATTTACAGCTAATATGCCGTCATGAATTGAAAATAAGTTAGCTGAAGTTTAACACAGACTGGCATTCATCTGTGTGAAAAGATGTAAAGCACAAGGAGCAGTTAAAGGCCAAAATCACTCCGAATCGATATGAACGTTTTTCACCCGGGAAGATCAATAAAATGTTTCCGATTTTGCTGAAGACACAAAGTGCGTGTAACTGCGCGTTGTAAAGAAGTAACAACCTTACTCCACGAAGGTACGGAATAGCCAAACAAGTTGAAAAACAAAAACGGATCAATTCTGTAGTAAGTTGTTCGAAGGTATTTTGAGCGACAGGATCTGCAGACATTTAGAGATGCAAGGACTGATTACGAACAGTGAGCATGTCTTTGTGAGTGGAAAATCATGTCTCACAAATTTGAATGAGTTTTTTGAAGTTGTAACCAAGAACGAAGATGAGGGCCGTGCAGGTGATGTTGCCTACGTGGATTTTAGCATGGCCTTTGACAAGGTACCTCATTGTAGGTTGTTGCATGAGGTTAAATCTCACGGGACACAGTGTGACGTCGCCAAATGGATACAAAATTGGGTTGATGACAAAAGACAGAGGGTGGTTCTAGAGGGTTGTATTTCAAATTGGAGGACTGTGACCAGCGGTTTGCCTCAGGGATTGGTGCAGGATGTACTGTTCTTTGACATTTATATCAATGATTTGGATGATAATTTAGGAGGTAAGGTTAGCAGTTTGCAAGTGACACCAAGATCGGTGGCAAAATGGACAGTGAAGATGGTTATCTCGGATTTCAACGGCATTTTCATCAATTGGGCAAGTGGGCTTAAGCATAGCAGAAGGAGTTTTCTTCAGATGAATTTTGGGAGATGGAACCAGGGAGCAGGCCTTCTGCGGTTCATGGTAGAGCTTTAGGGAAGTTATAGAACAAAGAGGTCTTGGGGCGCAGGTTCACAGCTTCTTGAATGTGGAATCATGGGTGGACAGAGTGCTGAAGACGGCATTCGGCATGCTTGGTTTCATTGTTGAGAACATTGAACGCCAGAGTCGGAACGTCTTGCTGATGTTGTACAACACGCTGGTAAGGCCACACTTGGAAGTCTGTGTACAGTTCTGGTCAAACTATTTTAGAAAGGATGATATTAAGCTCGAAAGAGTGGAGATAAAAAATACTCGGATGCTACCAGGACTTGATCGTTTCAGATATAAGGAGAGGCTAGATAGAATGGGATTTTGTTTTTCCTCTGGAGCGTCGGAGGCTTAGGGATGGTGTTATAGATGTCTGCAAAATAATGACGGGCATAGATCTGCAAGATAGTCAATATCTTTTCCCAAAGGCAGGGGAGCATGAAACGAGAGGACAGAGGTTTAAAATGCGACGGGAGAGATGCAAAAGGGTCCGGTGGGGCATTTTGTTTTTTCACACCGAAGGTGGTGAGTGTCGGAACAAGCAGCCAGAGGTAGTAGCACAGGCAGTTCAATCTTGTCTTTTAAAAAGCGTTTAGATAGTTAAAATAAGTAAAATTCGTACAAAGGGATATGGGCCAAACACATGGCAACTGGAATTGGTTAGGCGTAAAAAAAAGGGCGGCATGGAGAATTTGGGCCGAAGGGTCTGTTTCCATGCTATAATCCTCCATGACTCTATGACTCTAAATGCAATGCGGAGAAAACCGAGGCAACCTATTGGTATGGCAAAATTAAAGCCACAATAATTCTTAAATGATCAGTGCGTGAAGCATGTTAAAGTCAATGGGATCTATCTGTAATTTTTCGTTGCCAAATTAAATTCATCATGCACGCATGTTGAGCAACTAGAAGGGAAATAGTTGGTTTACTCCAATACAGTGAATTTTATTAGCGAAGTAAAGATATCTCACTGGAATTCAACAAAACATCTCCGAGACCGCACCTGGAGCAATGGTTGCACCTTTGGCCTCCTTGCCTAAGGGAATATATAGCACCCGTAGAGTGCATGCAGCAATTATTCCACAGACATATGTGTGGAATTCAGGATCTTCTGTGAGGAAATATAAAAATAGCTAGTGTCTTTATTCCACGATTGAAAGTTACTGAGGCGTGTCTGCCTTCAAAAATGCAGCATGCTGAGAGTGTCCAGCAGTACAAATGGTCGCAGGTTATTTTCCACAGCTGTTGAAACAAAGAAAAAAATATGCGAACAGTGCAGACCATTTAGAACTGAGATGAGAATACAGTTAGTTATTGAAATCCGGGAGATTCTTTTGTATGCACTTCCCCAGACTGAGGCTCAGTGGTGGTGTATGTTCTCTTCGGATATCAATATAATTAAATACAAATATAAAAAATACATCAAATGCAAAGGGACAATGCAAAATATTTTGTGGGATTTGATCTCTCATGAACTGGATGAATGAAAGGAACGTGTGAACGAGATAGACTATTTTGCTTCTCATGGCCTTACGTTCCATTACTAAAATACTTGCAATATGGAAACAATATAATCGGAGTGGTTCTAAAATAAGGCATGGTCATGTTAATGGAAGATTGGCTACGAACAAGTTGTTTTATTTCCGGACTGGCAATGCCCAGGTAAATAAAAATAAACTCAAATCTGTCCAATGCTTCAAATAATTGAGCACACGCCTGATTCACTGCTTAACAGAAAACAAGCTGAACGTGATGGAAAAAGGTATCAATAATTTTATTCAACGAAAATGACATAGACAACAGTTCAGCGCATGATTCATCACCTGTTTTGTTTGAGAAAAGATAATTAAAACATTAGTAAAAGTTACATAGCGCAAATTTTCGTGAAAAGGGTGCAGTTGATTTTTTTTCCGCCAAGCAATTGGCTAACTTTTATAATTGTACCAGTTCAATTGGAATATGTTTATTGACCCATAAATAATAGAATCCGTAAGTTAAACGTTGATGGCAAATTGAAAGAAGGTAAAAGTCAAGCTTATTCATTAGTCACAAGTCGGCTTGCATTAACACTGCAATTAAGTTACTGTGAAAATCCACTAGTCACCGCACCCCGGCTCCAGTTCGGTACAATAAGGCAAAATTTAGTAGGGCCAATGCACCTAACAAGCACATCATTGGACTGTGGGAGGAAACCGGAGCACACGTAGGAATCCCACGCAGACACGGGGAGAATGAGCAAACTCCACACAGACAGTTACTCCTGGCGGGAATTGAACCCAAGTTCCTGACGCTCTGAAGAAGCAATGCTGTGGCAACATGACACTTCATAAGGCAATATATAAGACTCCTGAGAGTGAATATTTCGCTGTCAAACCTGGTGTTGGGGTGGGATTTTATGGCCTCTCGGCCCTGAAACCTTAAATTCCTGCCCGAAGTGAGTGGAATAATTCATTTTCTACCCGTCACCCGCTCTGTTTTTGGGTGAGTGTGTGTCTGTGTGCGCGGGGAGGGTGGGGGGCGGCGGAGTGTTGGGGGGGGGGTGGATTCGTGGATGGTGAGGGGTTGTGGTGCTGTAAAATCCAGCGCTTGAGTCGAATAGCGAAGATGAAGTTATGCATTCGACAAATGGTCAAATAAGGAATTTTGGAATGGAGCATTGTTCTGATAGCCTTGAACAAAATGTTAGTTTCAAGATTTTTTTAACTTTTTGTTATTCACACGTCGGCTTACATTAGCAATTCAATAAGGAATTGTGAAAATCCCCCGGTCACCAGCGCCAGTTTGGGTACACTGAACATAGCATGGTCAATGCATCGAACCAGCACGTCTTTCTCAGTTTCGGTGGGATTCCTCGGGTGGATGGAGCTATTACAAGGGGGCATAACTATAGGGCTCGTGGTAGGAGATACAGGAAGGATATCAGAGGTAGGATATTTACGCAGAGAGTGTTTGGGGTGTGGAATGGACTGCCTGCAGTGATAGTGGAGTCAGACACTTTAGGAACATTTCAGCGGTTATTGGATAGGCACATGGAGCACACCAGGATGACAGGAAGTGGGATAGCTTGATCTTGGTTTCAGATAAAGCTCGGCACAACATCGTGGGCCGAAGGGCCTGTTCTGTGCTGTACTGTTCTATGTTCTATGTATACCGGAGCACCCCGAGGAAATCCATGCAGACTGGGGAGAACATGCAAACTCAGCACAGACAGTTACGTAAACAAATAACTGAACATGGATCCCTTTCACTGTGAGGCAGCCATGCGAACCACTGTGCCAAAGTCCAGCCTCAACTCAAGTAAAGAGCTGTGTAACATCTATAGATGATGTCGAGATGCCGGCATTGGAATGGGGTAAAAAGAGTAAGAAGTGTTACAACACCAGGTTTCAGTCCGACAGGTTTATTTGGTCGCAAAAGCCACTAGTTTCGGAACAGGCTGTCCCTTCGTCAGGTGGGTGGGAGTTCTGATCACAAACAGGGCACAAAGACACAAACACAATTTACAGGAATAGTGATTTGAATGTGAGTATTTACAGCTAATCAAATCTTAATGGGACAGACAATGTGAATGGCGGGAGCATTAAGCACAGGTTGAAAATAAGTTTATTGTCTCCAGACCGGACAACGAGTGAGATTTTGCAATTCCAGGCAGATTGTGGGGGTTACTGATACTGTGACATGAATCCAATATCCCGGTTGAGGCCGTCCTCATGTGTGCGGAACCTGGCTATCAGTCTCTGCTCAGCGAATCTGCATTGTTGTATGTCGCAAAGGCTACCTTGGAGAACGCTTACCCGGATCTCTGGGATGGATGGATGATTGGATGGATAGATGGACGGACGGACGGACGGATGGATGGATGGAGGGAGGGACGGGTGGACGGATGGACTGATGGACGGGTGGAAGGATGGATGGATGGATGGACGGATGGACGGATGGACGGATGGACGGAGGGACGGACGGAGGGACGGACGGAGGGACGGACGGACGGACGGACGGACGGATGGATGGATGGTACGATGGATGGTAGGATGGATGGATCGATGGATGGATGGATGGAAGGATGGATGGAGGGATGGAGGGATGGAGGGATGGAGTGATGGAAGGATGGAGGGATGGATGGATTGATGGATGGATGGATGGTAGGATGGATGGATGGATGGATGGATGGATGGAGGGATGGAGGGATGGAGGGATGGAAGGATGGAGGTATGGATGGATGGATTGATGGATGGATGGATGGATGGATCGATGGATGGATGGATGAGTGGAAGGATGGACGGATGGATGTTTTGACGGATGGACGGATGGTCGGATGGTCGGATGGTCGGATGGACGGATGGACGGATGGACGGATGGAGGGATGGATGGATAGATTGATGGATGGATGGATGGTTGGATGGATGGATGGATGGATGGATGGATGGATGGATGGATGGATGGATGGATGGATGGATGGATGGATGGATGGATGGATGGATGGCCGGATGGACCGTTGGATGGACGGATGGATGGTTGGATGAATGAAAGATGGATGCATGTTTGGATGGAGGGGTGGATGGGTGGATAAGTGGATGAATGGACAGACGGACGGACGGACGGACGTACAGACGGACGGACGGATGGACTGACGGATGGACGGATGGACGGATGGACGGATGGATGGATGGATGGATGGATGTTTGGATGGATGAATGGATGGATGGATGGATGGATGGATGGATGGATGGATGGATGGATGGATGGATGGATGCATGGATGCATGGATCTATGGATGCATGGATGCATGGATAAATGAAAGATGGATGCATGGGTGGATGGTTGGCTGGATGGATGGATGAGTTGATTGATGGATGGATGAATGCATGGATGGATGTATGGATGGATGGATGGACGGATGGATGAATGGATGGATGGATGGATTGATGGATGGATGGATGGATGGATGAATGGATGGCTGGATGGATGGATGGATGGACGGGCGGACGGGCGGGCGGGCGGGTGGGCGAGCCGAAAGACGGACGGACCGACAGACGGAAGGACGGACGGACGGATGGACGGACGGACGGACGGATGGATGCATGGATGGATGGGTGTGTGCATGGTTGGTTGGATGGATGTGTGCATGGATGTGTGGATGGGTGGTTGGATGGGTGAATCGTTTGATGCATTGATCACTGGGATCGCTGGATAGGTGGTTTGATGGGACAAACAGCAGAGGAATTGAACCTTCTGTGAATACAACGATTTTTCACAATGAGCCATTTAACACTTTATCTTTAATAGCAATTTAACTGTGCCAGCTCCATTTTGACTTGATTGAAATTCATCCACCCTGCATTTTTCTCTATGTTTCCATTACTTTCGTGCTTTTTTTTTGTTTGCTCGCCACCGTCTCACTTGTGATACCGCATTCACTGCACGAATACGATTTCCACGGTTAACTGTAAGCCATTTTCCCCCAGCACAGTCCAACGAAGGATGTTCGGTGATGTGTCTTTTATAAAAATGTCATACTGTAAATATATGATTGCAAAATATTCTGCTGCAAGTAATTTGCATTTTCTTTGCTCCCAATAGAATGACGTTTCTGTTGACTGCCCGTGACTGAAGCTCATTAATCTTCGTCGCCACACTTAGAAATTTCTTGAACATGCAATTTACGAAAAACCTCACACTTATATTATATCCTCCATGCCTGAAACATATTTAATCTTATTCCGGAGCTTTTTATCTCCCCCAGTCTGTTTGAATAAGTTTTCATCAACTGAAGTGTTGTCGTCTGTTCCCACCACTTTCTTTAAATAGATTGATTTGTGCCGAACGGCTGCAGAAAATCTCTGCCGCAGCGCCAATCTCCCATCATTTTAGCTGCCACACGAATAATGCGCACAAGTGTCCTCACAGTAAAGAATATTCCTAAAGTTATCAGATGTAAATGATGTTGGCTCTGCACAACAGGTTTTACGATATGCACATGTTTTGTAAGATGCATTCCAATAGGATAAATTCACGCATTTGTGCCTTGAAATCCCCACATCAGAATATCACTCTTTGGTGCTTAATTACTACCTCTAAGACCAGGTAATATTTTAGTCATTCGCGTTTTATTTCTGTTGTTCTATACGTGTTAATTTAAACAACTTCTCAGCATTCCAATTTAATGAGACAAACAGAAGACAGTAATTCCATCATTTATGCAACAAATTTAATTGAACATCAATTTTATTCAAATGAAAAATTATAGTGCGAGCTTCGGAAAAAATTGGCCAAGAAATATCCTCGCTGTAGAATCTATCATCCTCTTCTCTGAAGCATCCTTCAGGGTGGACGTCTGGTTGTGATGGTTGGGCCGTTTCGAGATATGCCTGGAAAAAAACGAGGAATACAGTGTTTTTTATCCACAATTCCCCACTCACTTCCAGAAGATTATCTGCCGTCCAGCCAACTGTGTAACTAGTAACCGATCACATGGCTCAAACCTCCAGTGAAATTCATCACACCGGGGCAAATTCTAAACATACTGACATGGGAGAAGGAGTTTGGGGGTTGAGGCAGTCAAAGATACCTGCAAAACCAGCATTCTCTTCGAGGTACAATCCACAACCAACGCCATAAACACCATCACCCCAAAACTCAACTGTCCCAAATAGAGACATCATCTCTATCTGCTATGAGATTTAGATTTTAATTTCCTAAACTCCTGTTCGCACTTGGAGTAATCAAAACGTTGATTCCTTTCGCTAACTTGATATTCTTTGAACTGATTCATAAATAATACCATTTCCTCATTATTTTCATTTGTTTTTTTCCCCTACTTTTTCACATAACCACTCATTTTGTTATTCTAACCTCTCAACTAATTCTCTCTGAATTAATAACTCATCTCTAACTTAATTTTCCCTGACTTCTCACTCTGTAACGTTTCTAAATCTAATAATCGCAATTACTTCAATTTCAACAAACGATTTCTTATATCGTTGCAATACAAGCAAATTATTGTGGATGCTGGAATCTGAAACCAAAAGAGAACATGATGGAAAATCTCAACAGGCCTGGCGGCATCTGTAAGGAAAGAAAAGAGCTGACGTTTTGTTTCAATCGTTAAAAGATCTCTGGTTCACGGATCCCGAACCGAATATACTTCTTCCCATTTCACTGGCTAAGTCTCTGGGGCACAATGACTGAAAGGGGAGAGCACCTGCAAATTTTCCAAACATTCCCTCTAAGTTAGCTGGTAACGAGAGCGTGTTGAATACATCCCCCCCCCCCCACCACCGCTCCCCAATCCCCCCCCTCACTCCCCCCTCCCCCCGCCTACCCGCCCCTCTATTCTGAGTTATGTTTTAGTCTTGCGACATGTTCGAAAATAGAGATCACACTTCCCCTTGACGATCCAAACTTCAAAATCTCTCTTCTACATGAACTTAGGAAGGAAGATATGCACTGAGTTCAGGAGTAATGCTCACGCTAAAATAATAGTTCCTACTCCCTTTATGCCTGGAATGCTAATCAGTCCACTCTGCACAATACTGCCCAAAATAAGTATTTGATCCCTTCTTCACGCTGTTTGAAGGGTTACCAACTCCGTTGGTTAAACTATTCTGTCGTGAATTTGTCAGACTAAATGAAATGTCTGGAACACTTTTATTCACTTAACAAACAAAAAGGGCTCGATCTCGGGGTTGGTAACTGTCACTACTATTTATCGAGGTCCCATCCGGGGTACGATTTTGTTGTACAACGTTTAATTTGATCACCTTCCAGACATTCTAGTTTAATGAGGCAAGCAAGGACAGTAATTCGCCAATATATTTATTTAAAACTTTTAGTACCAACTCGCACATAAGATTTGCAACTCTTTAACTCTGGCCTCTACATCGACTCGAACTGAACATCAAATTCCAGCTGATTGTATTTCATAAACAGCATATGAACCTTAATTGGACATCAACTTTAACTAAACATAAACTTTAAATATTTAAATCAAAATAGATATTCCCAAGTTTAGGAAAACAATAGCCAATAAATATCTTCGATGTGGAATATATCTCTTCTTCTCTGAAGCATTCTTCAGGATACTGGTCTTCTTGCCATTGTTGGGCTCTTCGATGTCTCGCTGGAAAACAAAGGACTGTAGTTTCTTTCATCCACAGTTCTTCACTCGCATGCAGAAGATTCAGTGTCATCCAACCAACTATGTAACCATAAATCGATCACATGGCTCTAAGATCCAGTCAAAATATTTCTGAACGACATGTCCCATACATAACTACCAAATAACTCGAAGCCATGCTATCTCAGTTAACGTCGCAACTCCCCTTATCTGGGAAGTTTCAGATCACAGCGCCCAGACCAGGGCAACTTTACGACCTGCTTCTTCTTTTAAACTATAATTCGACAAAAAATCTCAGCATACTTCACTTTCCACCAGAATAGCCATTTTAAAGCCACCGTTGCTACTGTTGCTGTTAAGAAACTGTTGTTGCCATTCTTACTTTGTCCGCACTGTGTAGACACATAGATTTGGCTGCCTAGTTCATGCCATCAAGCAATTTACAGCAAGCTAGTGGCATTTATGACACTTGCTGTCAGTGTCCCAAACCAAACTCTGTTTACTTTTCCAGTTTCATGCACTTCAGTTGCTATTCTTACATTTCGGCAAGGTTTGAATTCACTTTGCCTCTCGATTGAACAGATACCGCCAGAGTTTTTCAATCATAGTAACGATTGTCCAGACTGAATACGGTGAACGGATGAAAATGATTTCAGCAGTTTGTTGCACTGCCTGTGTGCACAACAGTAAACTACATTCAAGACGTTCTGGCACTCGCAGTAAAGGAAACTCACAATGTTACAGATTTAAGGAATAAGAAAAAAAACACATGCACCCACATGGAGCACGTCGTGCATTGCGTTGAATCAAACTCCGTACTGTCCTTCCATTCTTTCATACACTAAATGATAACAAGTGAATCTACTGAAGAGACAACTAAATTAAAATGCAGCTTGTTCTAACTACTCTGGAGCTTCTTGTGTCCTGATGCCATTGATGCCATTGTTGTATTTGGGGTGAGGTCATTGGTCATTGGAATGGTAATTCAATCACTCAGCAGCTACTCAGTTGATATGGATCAGAATCCTGTCGAGGCGATTGATGGAAATTCAATTTATCTCTTCCATTTACAAATCTAAAAGTAAATCTGGTATCAATAGTGCTCAATTTGAAACTTCCCTATTTGGAAGTCAAAAGCAAATGCGTAATTTTGCATTTTTGCAAAGGCCTCTGCCAACCGTGCCGATCCTGGCGATATGTATTTCCAAGCCAACCCAATATGTTTGATTCGTTATTGCCTTCTGAGGTTTTCTGGCAAGCATGCATTTAGGGAGCAATTAAGAGAGACAACAAATTCTGGTCTTGCTAGTTACACCCACAACTCATGAAAGATTAAATACAAGGTTTTCTAATGGGATCATGAACAAAATATTTTTAAGTTTTTTGATATATTTGTAATTTAATTTAGTAAACAACAGAAAGTTTTACTTTTCATATATTTTTGTATTTCACTTAAACGTGTTGTCTATGTATGCAGGGCGAATTTAACGCTGTTTGTAGTAAAATTATAAAATACCAAATACATTTTGCATCCTTTCATATTTCTATTTCACAATAACGTGTTGTGCACTTTGGTAGAATACATTGAACGCTGATTGTAACTATATGACATATTGCAAAATATGTTCGATCGCCTGGAGCGAGAATTAATTGATCCCGGCTGCAGCAAAATTTGTTACTCTATTTTAAAATTAAGGTCATCACCCCGCTAGACATCTCAACATCCGCCGCTACTTTGGGACATAATTACCTTATTTTATACCTCTCCCTCTGTATTATGCTGCACTGCCACGGAGGCTACTGCCTGTTCAGATTTTTCAAAATTATTTTATCTGTGAAGCTGCTTTACTTACATTTCTGCAGGTGGCAGTGCCAGGTCTGCCCATACAATTCGTGAAGCATCTCTCTATCCCATGGGCTTTGTTGTCCTGCTACTCATAGTTATATCTGTATTGTTTGAATATCAGCCACTGTGCATTAACGCTTTACCAGTTCGATAAACTATTGAACTTAGAAGAACATAACGTCAGTGTTGAAATAGATACATTGTGGAAATCTGCACAGAGCAGTAAACGAAACAACTGATTCCTTTGAAATGTAAACAATTGTTTTCTGTTTATTTTTGCAGAATTAAGTGACCAACTGGAAAATATACACGACTTAGGTGGGGAGAGTAGTTTTATGCCTGATTTTACACCCTAATGACCTTTTACCCCACAGAAAGCAGATAATAAATTTGCTTTTCAATTTTTCAGAGAGAAATTTAGTTTCAATTTAGGCAAATTGCTATTTTACAGAACACAATTTTACCGAGCATAATCTGCATTTCTGCGTTGCTCAGTAAGTGGCAGCAAGGGCAAATAGATCCCTGCATGGACAATTATAAACGTTGTAAACCAATGCTTTTCAAAGCAAAATATTTACGTGAATTCTGCCTTTCTTTCAAGATCGGCAGATTTGAAAGCAATATACTTTATTCAGCAACTGGCAACATATGAAACTAAATCAAACGGGATAGAGGCAGAGGGATAAAAGGTGTGGGGGTGGCATTGTTGGTCAGGGAAAATGTTAAAGCGGTACTCAGGCAGGATAGATTAGGGAGCTTGTCGACAGAGGCCCGAATGGGTGGAGCTGAGAAACAGGAAAGGTATGACCAAATTAATGGGGTTGTATTATAGACCAAACAATAGTCAGCGAGAATTGGAGGAGCAAATCAGCGGAGAGATAGCTGACAACTGCAAGAAACACAAAGTTGTGATAGTAGGGGATTTTAATTTTCCACATACAGATTGGGACTCGCGTACTGTTAAAGGTTTAGACGGGGTAGAGATTGTAAAATGTGTTCAGGAGAATTTTCTACATCAGTATATAGAGGTGCCAACTAGAGAGGATGCGATATTGGATCTCCAATTGGGAAATTAATTCGGGCAGGTGATGGATGTGAGTGTGAGGGAACACTTTGGATCCAGTGATCATAATGTTATTAGTTTCAACCTGATCATGGATAAGAATAGATCTGGTCCTCGAGTTGACGTTCTGAACTGGAAAATGGCCAAATTTGATGAAATGAGAAGGGATCTGGGAAGTGTGGATTGGCACAGGCTGTTCTCTGGTAAGGATGTAAATGGAAAGTGGGAGGCCTTCAAAAGAGAAATTTTGAGAGTGCAGAGTTTGTATGTTCCTGTCAGGATGAAAGGCGAAGTATATAGGAATAAGGAACCGAGGTTCTCGAGGGAGATTGTAACACTGATTAAGTGGAAGAGAGAGTTTTATGAAATGTACAGGCAGCAAGAAACAGATCAGATGCTCGAGGAGTATAAAAAGTGCAAGAAGCTACTTAAGAGGGAAATCAGGAGGGCTAAAAGAAGACATGAGGTTGCTTTGGCAGACAGAGTGAAGGAAAATCCAAAGAGCTTCTATAGATATGTTAGGAGCAAAAGGATAGTGAGGGATAAAAATTGGTCCTCTTGAAGACCAGAGTGGTAGACTGTGTATGGAACCAAAAGAGATGGGGCAGATACTAAATGGTTTTTTTGCATCCGTATTTACGGAGGAAACGGGCATGGAGTCGACGGAAATAGGGAAACAGGTAGGGAGGTAATGGAAACTTTACAGATTAAAGGGGAGGAGGTGCTCGCTGTCTTGAGGCAAATCAGAGTGAATCAATCCCCAGGACCAGACAGGGTATTCCCACGGACCTTGAGGGAAGCTAGTGTTGAACTTGCAGGGGCCCTGGCAGATATATTTAAAATGTCAGTATTCACGGGGGAGGTGCCAGATGACTGGAGGGTGGCTCATGTTGTTCCGTTGTTTAAAAAAGGTTCGAAAAGAAATCCGGGAAATTATAGGCCAGTAAGTTTGACGGCGGTGGTGGGCAAGTTATTGGAATGTGTGATAAGGGATAGTATCTGCAAATATTTGGATAGACAGGGACTTATTAGGGAGAGTCAACATGGCTCTGTGCGTGGTAGGTCATGTTTGACCTAGCTTTTTGAGTTTTTCGAGGAGGTTGCCAGGAAAGTGGATGAAGGGAAGGCGGTGGATCTTGTCTACCTGGATTTCAGCAAGGCCGTTGACAAGGTCCCTCATGGGAGGTTAGTTAGGAAGGTTCAGTCGCTAGGTATACATGGGGAGGTAGTAAATTGGGTTAGACACTGGCTCAATGGAAGAAGCCAGAGAGTGGTTGTGGAGGATTGCTTTTCTGAGTGGAGGCCTGTGACTAGTGGTGTGCCGCAGGGATCGGTGTTGGGTCCATTGTTGTTTGTCATCTATATCAATGATCTGGATGATAATGTGGTAAATTGGATCAGCACGTTTGCTGATGATAGAAAGATTGGAGATGTAGTGGACAGTGAGGAAGTGTATCAAAGCTTGCAGAGGGATTTGCACCAACTAGTAAAATGGGCTGAAAAATGGCAAATGGAATTTAACGCAGACAAGTGTGAGATATTGCACATTGGAAGGACAAACCAAAGTAGAACGTACAGGGTAAATGGTAGGACTCTGAAGAGTGAGTTGAACAGAGGGATCTGGGAATACAGGTACAGAATTCCCTAAAAGTGACGTCACAGGTGGATAGGTTCGTAAAGAATGCCTTTGGTACATTGGCCTTTATAAATCGGAGTATCGAGTATAAAAGTTGGAGTGTTATGGTAAGATTATATAAGGCATTGGTGAGGCCGAATTTGGAGTATTGTGTACATTTTGGGTCACCAAGTTTCAGGAAGGATGTAAATAAGGTTGAAAGAGTGCGGAGAAGGTTCACAAGGATGTTGCCGGGACTTGAGAAGCTGAGTTACAGAGAGAGATTGAATAGGTTGGGACTTTATTCCCTGGAGCGTACAAGATTGAGGGGAGATTTGATCGAGGTGTATAAGATTTTGATGGTAATAGATAGAGTGAATGCAAGCAGGCTTTTTCCACTGAGGCTTGGGGAGAAAAAAAACAGAGGGGATGGGTTAAGGGTGAAAGGAGAAAAGTTTAAAGGGGATATTAGGGGGCGGGAGGGGGGGCTTCTTCACGCAGAGAGTGGTGGGTGTGTGGAATGAGCTGCCGGATGAAGTGGTAAACATTTAAGAACAACTTGGATGGGTTCATGGATGAGAGGGGTATGGAGGGATATGGTCCAAGTGCAGGTCAGTAGTACTAGGCAAAAATGGTTCGGCACAGACAAGATGGGCCAAAAGGCCTGTTTCTGTGTTGTAATTTTCTATGGTTCTATGGTTCTATCTATTGCAGAATCATTCTTACGTTTGGCGCTAAGTACCTAATCGGAAGTGATTATTCATCTCTATGCCTAACTTTCCTGTTTTACATGACTACTACTCGTCCCATTTTTGGCATTTTCCTATCAGCCCACATATCAGTTACTTTTCTCATCAGAAAACTGTACATTGTTGTGACTTGGTGAGTAGAATCATCCTCCATCACAGTCGCCGTTGTTGCACTTCAGTTTCAAGCAACTGTGGCATTCATATATTGCTGCCAATCTTGTCGTCGCTGCTCATGATTCAAAGAGTTACTAATGTTCTTTTCTGTCAGGCACTGCGAGGTGTTTCTGTCCTGCCCTTACCCAGATCGTTTCTGGCAATACTCATGCAAATATTTCCTGCCCGCTATACAGAGGTGTCATTCTAACATTGGAAGAGTACTATATAGAAACTAAAACTGATACCCACAGAATACAGTTTAAAACCAATGTTGTGACGTTGTCAGTCGAATCATCTTCCTTCACACTCGCCGTTGATGCACTTCAGTTTCAAGCAACTGTTACATTAATATATTGCTGCCAATCTTGTAGTCGCTGCTGACGATTCAAAGAGTTACGAATATGTGCTGTCAGGCAATGCGAGGTATTTCTGTCCTGCCCTTACCCAGAGCGTTTCTGGCAATACTCATGCAAATATTTCCTGCCCGCTGTCCAGAGGTGTCATTCTAACACTGTACGAATACTGATATGGAAACTAAAACTGATATCCACATAATACAGTTTAAAACCCCACCAGGGTTCCATATCTAATTTACATGCAATTGATAACGATTGGTGATAGAAACTAAGCCAGTCTCAGTAATTGTCAAAGTAATGGCATCTTTGATGATGGATAAAAATGCTTTCGGTTCATTGAGTCATCTCCGGAAGAATATCAGCTATCCTTACCAGTTTCTGACTCCGGAACACCAGACTAAATACGTTGCTATTTTCTTTTGTGCTTTTGCAGAAAAAGCCGAGCAAATCACTTCAAGGGCAATGGAACAAGGAAAAAAAAATTAGAAAGCGAGATACCCAAAATATACTGGATGAATCAAGGCAATAAAACATCAAAATAGATCAAAAATCAGTTCTTAATCCTGTCCACATTTCATGAATTCCACAGCAGCTCTCTCTTGCATCCTCTCTAAATATCGAAGCCAGAAACTAACATGATATGTTTTTGTTTTTTCTTCAGGTTTTAGTATATTTCGCTGGGAAAGTGTATACGAAGCCAGATGGGTGTTCATGGCAATCGAACCATGTTCTTCTAAATAAAACCTTCAACTTCTATTCTGCTGGATTCGAAACCTGCTCGCCGTTGCCCTGTGCCGTTGGATGACTTGTCCATTGGGAATTTGATTACACCACCAGATCACTTGAATAACTTCTTAATGATAAAATAGAAAGATAGCAACGCAAAATTTGGACTGCAGCGTCTGCGGATCTGTCAACAACATTCTTTTGTGATTTGAACTTTATTTATTTACAATTTACAAATCTTCAGAAAAGAAGCTAAAGGGGAAGGAGAGAGGTACTTGCGTGAAAACATTAATAGGGTTCAGGAACGTGTGTTTAATTCATCATTATTTGTCACGAATATTCGGAGAGCTTTTTAAAAAAATGTCTTATCGACACGTTCAATGCAAGTCTTTGTCGATTTTCCAACTGGCTTGGTTTGCACGAAACACATGAAGGTGGACTTTTGGAAGCGTATGGAACATTTTGTTTCCATTTGCTGCAGAATCCAAAATGCTAACATCATCAACAAATACATGAGATTCATGGTGCAGAATATAAAATATTTGATAATGCGATAAGTATGCACCTCACTGCCGTGACGGTAAAAAGAAACGTGCTCCTGGGAAAATTGAGCAAACACATGTGTAAACAAGAAAATTACTTGCTCAGAGTTTGAATGAAGTTGAACATTAGTATCATTCAAATGCCATTGATAGGTTTGAAATGTGTGCTTCAGATGTTTTTGGCATTAACAGTCTCCATCCAGAGAAATTCTTGTACTGCTATAATAGCCGAACACATTTCAACATCGAATTCCCACATCACCATTTCATGTGCTGTTGTTATTTACAATGAACTAGACTAGGCACCCAAATAACATGGATGTAAGTGTCGGCGAATGTATTGGGAAGCTCTGGTGAACAAGTCAGATGAATGCCCCTACGCCATTCTCAATTTAATAAGGTAAAGGAAGATTGTGAAAAAAATGCCATCCGCTGCCAGGATATGCGTGTTTTCAAAATCAGGTGATACTGGAAACAGCCCAGTCAAGTACGCAATTTTATTGGCATGGTCGGCTGCAGAAATCTTGAACTTCCAAGAAGACTTGGAAGCACTGTGGCAGATTAGTGTACTAACTGAAAAAATAAATACATTGAGTATCTTACGGGGGTTACGGGAACATCATTATTCAAGCACCATAGTGCAACACACGGAAGAACATTGCCTGCTGAGACATGGATGCAATTCGCAACACCAGCTCTTCAAATAATTCACTATCCTGGATTCGAAATATGTCGCAGGTGCAGCATCCCTGGCGGCACAAATTTCTAAACGTCACTACGTAACACCATAGCGGATGCATCTCCATCGAAATGAAACAGGAAAGTTATAGGTGAGCACTCGAACCTTGAGACTGGGATAATAATTGAATTTCCTAAAGCAGCGATCACAATTGCACCGAAAAGCATAGAAGATAAGAGCTGGAAGAGGCCATTTGGCCCCTCGAACCAGCTTTACCATTCATTAAGGTTATGGCTGATCATCCAACTCAATAGCCTAATCCTGCTTTTTCCAATAACCATTGAACCCATTTTCTCCAAATGCTATATCCAGCCACCTCTTGAATGCATTCAAAGTTTTGGCATCAACTGCTTGCTGTGGTAATGAATTCCACAGGCTCACCACTATTTGGGTGAAGAAATGCCTTCTCACCTCCGTCCTAAATGGTGTAACCTGAATCCTCAGTCTGTGACCCCTGCCTCTGGACTCGCCCACCATCGGCAATATCCTCCCTGCATCTATCCTATCCTATCTATATGATATAATTTTACAAGTGTGTACGAGATCCCCCGTCATTCGTCTGAACTCCAGCGAAAGCATCCATCACCTCATCAATTTCTCCTCATACATCAGTCCCGCCACTACCGGAATCAGCCTGGTAAACCTTTGCTGCACTCCCTCGAGAGCAAGAACATCATTTCGCAGAAAAGGAGATCAAAATTGCACACAGAAATCTTGATGTGGCCTCACAAAGGCCCCGTATAGTTGTAAAAACACGTCCCTGCTCCTGTACTTGAAACCTCTCGCAATGAAGGCCAACGTGCCATTTACCTTCTTTACCGCCTGCTGCACCTGCATACTTAGCTTCAATGCTTCAGTGCGCAAGGACATCCATGTCCCACTGCAGATTCCCCTCTCCCAATTGACAGCCATTCAGGTAGTAACCTGCCTTCTTGTTTTTGTTTCCAAAGTGAATAACCTCACACATATCCAAATTATCTTGCATCTGCCATTGATTAGCCTACTCACTCAACCAGTCCAGAACATTCTGAAGGATCTCTGCATCCTCGTCACAGTTCAACCTCCCAACTAACTTGGTATCATCTACAAACTGTGTGATGTTGCATTTTATTCCCTCATCCAAATCTTAATATATATTGTGAATAGCTGGCGTACCAGCACCGATCCATATGGTACACTATTAGTTAGTGCACGTGTGCAATTGTTTATATTTATAAATTTTGCATAAATTAAGTAGACATTTCACACATGTTCAGAATGAAACAAAGGTTGTTTTTTATTTGTCATTGCATGCAAAAGCCACATGAACTTAATCGTCATGCTGACGTCAGCACAACGGACAATATATGTCCAGTCTAATTTTTAAACTTTGGTTCAAAATATAGCTATGATTGCAACACAAATGATTAATTTCTATGCTGTAAGATATCATCCAGGTCACAATTGGAGCACAGCGTGTAATTCTGGAGTCCGTTTTTTAAAGGTCTGATGAGGAGTGGGAATGTAAAGAAGAAAATAAGTTGCAAAGTGGATTCGTTTTCTGAGAAGAGTAAGCTGCTAGGAAAAGATTGAGAAGAGGTGTTGGCTTTATAAAAGAGAAGGCTCAGCTTTATATACTTAACTAATAGTACATATTTCCGTAAGCTGAACAGTGTTAAATACTTCCATTTGCACTGAGATGAATTGGAGACGAAACAGACAAGAAGAAATGTCACATTTTACATCCGATGAAAAGCATGTTGTTGAAGGTTGCTCTCGTGTACTGATCAGGGCAATAAAACAAATATACATCAAATTGCAAAGTCCTCTGTCCCTGGACAACTGTCCTACTTTCCAGGTCACGGTCTTAAGAAAATCAGGCAAAAGCAGCCTGGTTTAAATTTCTGCCAAGCTTTGCAGCTGATTACCAATTGGGTATTATCTGATGCCTTCTTCTTCGATGCAACTTCACTAATCAGCTCCCGCTTGACTATTCTCTCACGCAGTAAAAGTCATTGACAATTCGGTATTCTTCTAAATTCACCTGATCAGTGCTGGACAAAAAAAAAAGATTTGACATTATTCGTTGATAGCAACAAAATAGATTAAAAAGAAACATTCAGATGGAATTTCAGAAGCAAGTTATTGCCGTAGATTGGGAAGTAGCATAACCTGGTTAAGGCTTAAGGCTTAAGAGTTATCTGAATACAATAAAACAATGGTATTTAGGTAAACGCTGGAAAATTTGTAAAGGATGACCAAAGGCTACTTTCGCACCTGAGGTGACAACTGAATGGTGTTATGTTAACGTGGTGATCCGATACCACAGCAGAGGAACGTGGTTGAGAAGGCAGAACTTCATGTATGACCTCAGTGAACAGTAGTCCATGAATCAAAGCACGCTTTTGACATTGTACTGCATAATACACCAGTTGGCCAACAAACTGTACCATACCGACCCCGAAGTGATTTAGGATGGCAGGAAAATATTACTTTTGTGGAGTGACTGGTCAGACTAAATCTCTGATTATGTTCTATAAAGTTTCTGTATTGGTTTGGGTGGTGGATGCTCATTTTCTCTGAGGTAATAATTCGTACCACTACTTTGTAATTTTATAGAACTCAACGAATGCAAAGAAGATTTTAAGGAATTAGGTAGGTTTGGCTCTCTGCACTTCCGTTACGCCGCCATCTGTTTCCTAGAATCCCTACACTGCTTAACTTGTACATTCAGTTCATCGATTCTGCACATTCTCCCGACTAAACTATACCTGGCCGAGGCCCTAACATTGTAACCACAAGTATTAACCCCGCTAATCCCCTCGTCTACATGTACTGCTATGGTAAGGGGAAATTCAGCATGCCAATCGACCTCCGTGTTACTTGAAGTAAATACACATGACATATTCACTGTCCGGCTTGAAAAATACGAGGTTAATTTCTGTTTCTGCACAAACCTGGTCGTATAAATTCCAGCCTTAGTTACCCAGGAGGGAATAACGCTGAAGTTGTCCTATTTTCCACAATGACATAATGACAAGCCGGCGCAACTTTTTTAACGTGCAGTAAGGTTTAGCAAATTAGTGCTGGCCACGCCAATGATGCACAAATCCCACGAACGAATGCATTGAATGAATGCATTGCTCTTCAGACAAAATATGTCATAGAACTGAGATTCTTGGCAGACGTTCTGTGCATACGAAAGGCAAGATTCCGTTTTAAAATTATCGCATGACATATTGCAGTTCTACATTTTCTAACATTAATTAATAGCAACGTCTGACATACTTTTATTGACAACACAGAGCTTATCTTTAGCAATTGGTGCAAAAATGCATTTATTGCTGCGTGTTTGATTCGACTTCCATGATCACACCCGCGTTAACTGTTTGAATCTACAGAGGACGTACTTGACGTAACTGATGCAGGCGGGATGACATTGAGGTACATGCATTGTTGCGAGGAGGCAAGGCAGAGACTCAAAGTGAGTCGCTATGATATGGATTCCAATCCCATCATATCAACAATTGTATTTCAAACATAATTAATAATAAAGCAAACTGGAATGAACAATTACTCACGGTAATATTTAGCATTCAGATATCACAGATTGACACAAAACATTTCGTGCTCACGAGTGTTGCTTTTAAGAATTATACCTGCTGTCCATTTTTGTCCTGATCAACATGTGAGTCTACATTCGAAGACCTGTGGTTTGCTCTTTATTACCTCGGAAATTGCTGAGTAAGCTGTTCATAGAATCACAGAGCCACATAGCCCCACAGCACGTGGACAAGCTCTCCGGCCCTAACTGGTCCATGCCGACCAAAATTTCCATCCATGCTAATCACAATTTCTCTGCACTTGACCCACATCCCTCGAAACCTTTCCTATTCATGAATTTGTCCAAATGCCATTTCAATGTAGTTAATGTACCCGAACCAACCACTTCCGCCTACAGCACACTCCATATGCTTACTGCACTCTGTGTAAAAAAAAAGTTGCTTCTCGGGATCCCATTAATTATTTCCCCTCAACTTAAAAGAACAGCCCCATCGTTCACGATTCTACACTCTGGGTAAAAGACGGAGTGCATTAACCATATTCATGCATCTCATTATCTGTTAAAATTATGTAAGCTCCCTCTCAGTCTCCTACGCTCTAAAAAAATGTCGTTTCTCCCACCTGTCCATATAATGGAGTCCTCTGAGTCCAGGAAACATCCCTGTAAATTTATTCAGCACTCCTTCCAGTTTAATGACATCATTCCTCGAGCAAGGTGGCCAAAACCGAACACAATACGACCAACGTCCTTTAGGACTGGAACATAACTTCCCAACTTCATACTCAAGGTCCTGACTGATGAAGGCACCTGTGCCCAAAACAGTTTTCACTGCCCTGTCAACCTGCAACCCCATTTTTAGAAAAGAGTGCACCTGAACTCCAAGGGCCCTCTGTTCCACTAAACTCCTTCAGGCACCATCACTCAGCATAAAACTCCTACCCTGATTTGACTTCCCAAAATCCAACACCTCAGACATCTCTATTACACTCAATTTGTCATTTCTCTGCCCACTTACTCAGCTGATCAATGCCCTGCTGCAATGTCTGGTAACCTGCCTCGATTTCCACGATGCCGCCGACTTTAGTGTCATCTGTAAAGTTACGAATCACGCCTAGTATATGCTCATCCAACTCATTGATATTGATAACAAACAGCAATGGGCGAAGCACCGAGCTCTGAGGCACACCACTAGCCGCAAGCGTCGAGTCTGACACGCGTCCTTCCAATCTTATCCTCTTCATCCCACCATCAAGCCAATGTAGTATCCAATCTGCACGCTCTCCTTGCGATCTTCCATGCGATCTAAACGTCCAGAGCAGCCTATCATGTGAAATCTTATCGAAGGCCAACCTGAAATTATTGAAAGGGAATTTTCACAGTAACTAAATTGTAGTGTGAATGTAAGCGTACTTGTGACTAATAAATAGACAAATAAAATTCATACAGGCTACGACAACAGCCTTGCGCCCATCAACGATTCTGGTCGCATCATGAAGGAAACCTAACATATTTGTGAGGCATGATCTGCCACGCAAAAAAGCCATGCTGACTACTCCTAATCAAACCCCCTTTTTTCTAAATGAGTGTATATCTTATCCCTGAAAATCTTGTCAAGTAACTTGCCTACCACATATGTTAGGCTCACTGGTCTGTCGTTCCGAGGTCATTGTTTGAAGCCCTTCTTAAGTAAGGGCACAACATTCACTACCTCCCATTTTTCCGTGAACTCACCCGTGGTTAAGGAGGATGCAAATATATCAGACAGGGCCCCCGTAATTTAATCTCTTGTCTCGTATATGGTTTCGCAAATCGGCTTTTTAAAAATAAATTTGGTCAAGACCAGAAGACGTATCCAGCTCCATGTTTTCTAATACTCTAACTGCTCCTCTGCTGGAATATGGACTGACAGCAGAATTTCACCATTCACTTCCCTAAGATCCGAAGACTTTATAGTCTTCAATACAAGAGCAATTAGAAGACGGCAAGAAATGACGGCCGTGTCAGCGGCCTTTAAATGCCTTAAAACAACAAAATATAACGAAAAACGAAACGGCACTTTGCAGTTGTCAACTTCCGCGAATTCAGAGGGAGCTCCAACTCAACATTTTTTCAAACCCACCAACGACGTATTGCAATAATGTTCCAAAAGCAGCCAAATTCGGTTCACGAACTGTCTTACGAGCCAGTAGATAGAGTAAACTGGCGAATTTAATTAGTTTGATCGACGGCCTTCACGTTGTGCAGAGTGGGCAAAGTCTGAAAATGTGGTTAAAACCACGCAAATGCTGCACACGATTGCATTGAACTTTCTGACACGTTGAATGCCAAATGACCTAGTTTCATTTTGCATAAAATGTCGCGAGGCAAGAGGAATGAAAAATCATATCATAGTAGTCGGCCATTCGCCTTTTTGTACCAGAGTGAAGTTGGTGATAGACAAATCCAGCTTTACCTGCATGGTTGCGCTTTTATGTATAAAAAAGGTGTGGAAAAGGTGTTGCTTACAAACATTCATAATGTGCCCTTTTAAATGACACTAATTAAAAACATCTATATTTCCTGCATGCCAGTCGGTGCATCAATGTGTCCCGTAATATTTTTCGCGACCTTGAACATTTTCTCATCTCTCTGCTAAGTTTGTTGGTCAAATTGTCTCTCTTCCATTGTCAAGCGAACCTGCAATGCGTGAAATGCATGTCGTCACATTTACAGTGATATCAATCAGTCGTTATATTAAAATTCTCCTGCATGAACCTATCAATTGCGCACCATATGAAAAGGGTGACCATGCGAACATTCCTTTCATACCCATCCTTGCGCAAAGGGATTAATTGAGCATTTGAAATTCCGAAAAATAATGTTGCACAGATCAACCACCAGGTTATGGCATCGAACAGGATTGCACTTACAGGAGCTCAAAAAGTCAGTATGGGCCAAAGGACCTCGTCCAGAGACATAGATTTTCGATGGCACCATGTTCATGTTGTACTCTTTTCTACTCGAATGAAAACCGTCATATCTACGTTTCAGATCATAAAATGACTCAAAATATTCTCGATCCTACGGCTAGACAAAACTTCTGCACTGGGTTCCTCAAAATGTTGTGCTATTTGCTCATGTCAGGGGGCACGGTGGATGAACATCAGAAGATTGGAAAGGCTACGATCTGCACCATCAGCCAACCGTTATTTGACAAGGCGGGTCATTGCTTAACAGTATTTGCTAATCATGCATGTGTCAGAAAAAAGCTGGTTGGGCAGGGAACTTGATGTCGCACCCAAACTGAACATTTTGGCGCCACGTCAGCTGTATATGTTGCATTGTTTTGCATACTAACGAACTTGAAATACGTTTTGGTGAGCTGAATACGTCTCTCAAGCCGGTATTCAAGAAAGTAAGGTTACCACAAAATTATTGACTTTATTTTGTTTCTTCTCTATTATATTTACCAGAAGAAAAGCTGGAAAGGAAAGTAAAAGGTTATTGCTCTAACATTTACCTGCTTCTCAGATCGAAACATTTTATTTACCCGTTCAGTTTTTTTGTTCAACTGATTTATTTTCTGTTAGCAGGAAACAAGTCTATGCAGGCAGACTTGGAGAACATGTATTTCAATTTGTGTGGGTGAACTTACAGTGGTGTCAAGAAGAATTTGGAAATGATAAAAGTACCATCGGTGATTAAGATACTGGACTTGTAGTAGAATGGTTTGAACAGATAGCTCACTAAGACAGATGCAAATGTTAGACCAGCACTGGGTGAAATTGAATCACATTTTAAAGAACGTATTGATTGCCGCTAGGAAATACACACTGTCTGAGCATGGAAAAATACGTCCTTACGTTGTTTAGCCAAGTTGTTGCACAAGTCTAAAACAAAACATTTAACAATTAATTGCTGGCTGAAAGACTCTACCTTGCTTATTCACCTCTTTATACATGGCAATTTTGCATTGATAATACAGGATTGCATACTTGTTGACAGTCTTTGAATTTGGAACAATAAATCCTTGCATGCCTTATTTCACAACAGAGGCAGTTATTAAAACTCATCGAATGACGTTCATAGCAAGAGCGCCCATCCCGGAGCAATAGATAAGCGCATTTGAGCCTTAAAGCAATTAGCTTGTTCAGATTTTTAAAAAAGTAGCCTAAAATCAATGTTGAACACAAAGCAACAAGCATTCACGTATGACACATGGACTGCTTCCAACATGTAAAACTGATGACCGTCCTGAAGATAGATTACTGAATGATAATTGGTTTGCCATATTACCCTGTCAATAATGACAGTTCTAACATTGATGTTGAGTGAAAATGAACAACAGTCTGGAGAAAGGGCTGAAGTCCCATCAGTATCAAACGCTGGACACACGTCAACCTGTCGAAAATTGCCAAATTGTTTACGTTTTACTTTGGAGTGACCTGCTACTTTAAAGTCTGAGCTGAACTCATTTTCTGTACGGTACCTTTTGTGATTGGAACTAATAACCTAGTTCCAGCATCGGAATTAAACTACTGTCGGAAGATGACTGCTCAAAATCATCTTCCTTTGAAAGATCATTAAGGGCTGAAATGGCACTTAGCACTATTTTGTTCGCCATTGACACGTATGGCACGGACTCGTCCGCAAATCATCACAAAATTGATTTTTTTGTTGTGATTTATTCTCTGCAGCCAACATTTAATAACAATCGTCAACCGACCGGATGAAATGAACATGAGAATGTCGAAAAACGAGCTCGCATATGTGATGCCGAGGCAACAGCGAGAAATCCTATGATCCCTCCTCCGTGTATCCTCAGTCATCATGTGTGTGATAAAAGGTGGGCCTGGCAAGGCTAACAACGTCCTTTATTCACATTTTTTTCAATAATTCTTACGTCTGTTTCTGCCAGACCATATTTTAATTCAGTGCTGGACAATAGATAGCCAGGGACCTGAACTGAGTAGTTTTGGTTCTGTTTTGATTTATTTCAAAACGGACAGGATTTGACCAAGGTTGACGTCATTGAATAACAGCTTAATGGAAGCAAATGAAAATATTTGGATATTGTTCACTGTTTGGAGACAAATATCGAACAAAGGAAAGATATATCACTTGTGTCAAGTGACACGCATGCTATTGTTCTAAATGTTCAGTGCAGTTTAAAGGATATTCAAGTCCTTCATTGTCGATGATCAGTTCGGCTAAAAAAACGTCAGTAAGTGGGACTTGAAACAAAGATTACAAAACGTTCAGAACATCCGAGGTGCAGTAAATGCTGAAGGTTCTGGTGCTCTCATTAATGAAAGCTTGTCAGCATTCAGGATCCGACGTTTTACAGACAATTGTGCCTGCCAGGAAATTACGATTCGGAACACGAGTGAATCTAACTGAACTATTAGACGTCAATTTCATGAATCTTATTTCGGCCATCACCGCGAAGATTCTTGACATCAGTATTGTCGAGAAAATTAACTGAATCAGCCAGATGTAGAGAAGGGTGTGCATAAACGGTCGTAATTATGGAGAAATTTAAAGTTCAAAATCTTCCAATGCAAAACTTAGGAGTGTGAACGACTGCTCTGCTCGTGCTTGTGCAAGAGAAGCACCAATAAAAATAAAACTAGCGGAAAACATCTGCTAAAAATCATCTGCAGTCATCCAAACGATATTTCCCACAATACAATTTTACTGCCTCGACTGACGGCGAACAATAGCTGCATTGTGGAGCTTAGAGATAATGTAATCAATATGCTTGCTAAAGCTCGAGCCATCACATCTCCAGAAAATGTGAAATCTACATGCAAAGAGAATAGAGTAGTTTATGTGTTCCACGACATTTACTTCATCCACAATTTTGATACAATCTTTTTATGGTACACATACATTAATATTGCAGAGCCACAATAATTGAATTGCTTCGTAATAAACTGTGTATGTGCATAAGCCGTTTCAGCTCCAGCTATCCAATAACTTTGTCAAAATCACGTTCCAGAGGACAATTGCGAATAGACATTAACTGCTGACCATGCCTTTGACGCGAACATAAAGAGGGTCAATTAAAACAATAAAGTATTCCTTTGTTAGCGACTCGCATATCTGTCGTAAATGCGCCACACAAATAAATTTTAAATTCAGCAATGTCCGCAGTCACACTTATTTATCTGCTGCAAATGATTTGCATGAGCTTACTTCGAAACATTTAGAGGTTTTTCAAATCTAAGTATCATTGGCCAGATTTTTTAAACCACTGTTCTGGTGTTAATTATTCATTCTCTATAGGCAAATGAAATCGCTAACGACATTTGGAAAATATATCATTTTCGAATCATGGATTTTCCAAACAATGCGGCTTTCTCTCTTCTTTTGTTAGAATTTAACGTTCTCCAGGAAAAGTGCAGTAAGTGGCTAATAATTTTGCTGTTCTCAGAATGCAACGATCCCAATGTTGTTTAATTCATTGAACTGTTTTTGCATATATGGTTGTTTTGGCTAAAATGCACTAAACCGCAGAAGTGTGGAACATCTTACGGCAAAGGCATTGAAGATTATCAATAACAGGGAAGGTAAATAGACAGAGTCTCGTTTCTGCAGAACTGAAAACTGGTTTAGTGACAACAGACTTATATATAGTTATGTATCTGTTCTGAAAGTAAATCTGGAGAATTATTTTTCACTTCTGAGGGAATTTTAAATCTTCCTCGCTTATTGTTCAAATTAGAAATGAAATTTCAATTAAGGTTTGCTTCGCTCGCAATGTCTGATTCATTAATTAATCAACCAACTGTTTCCTCAGACTAAACATAAACTCTGTTGGTTTACGTGCGATTGGAAGCTGTAGAAAGATCATGCTGAAAATATATGTTATTTATAGATGAATGTTGGAGGTGACCTGGGCACTGGCCGAGAAGACATGAGTGATTTTTCTTTATTTTCTCGATGATGAACGTTTTGCATTAATTCAGGAAATGTATATGAGCACAATTATCCTTATTGAATTATGAAATATTGCATGTGACAGCAGATACGTGCGGCCACGACGAGCGTGCATCGTCTTCTTGCTCGCAGATGATCATGTGTTTGTCATTCTGACAAAAAATGACCGGTGTTACTGCATTGAATTTAGCAAAACAGCTTCTCAATGTAACCTGGACCTCAATTAGTAACTTTAATTACATAACAACTGCAGAGTTTTGGATTACCACGATAGTGAGAACAAAATTACCTGTACCTCTTACAGAAGCTGATGTGGAGCAAAAGATTTCAGGTGAAATGTAGTTATAACTTTCTAAAATATGCTGTCTGATCGAAAAAGAATAAAAAGCTACGGACAATTTGCCAGTGGAAAATTTTAAACTAATGATATAACTCAGTGTTGTGATTTTCTCAATAGGTAGTAGTCTATGTACTGTCATGTGATGTGCTTGTAGAAATACTCCGAACACATGAACTCAGAAACTAAACTCGACCTGCAATTCTGAGTTCCGCTGACCTAAATAATAAATGGTACGACATTAACATTTTGAATTGGGGCGAATGGGATCAAAGTTTATGGGTAAAATAAGGATTAGCATATCGAGTTTTATGATCAGCCATGAATGAACTGAATGGCGGAGAAGGCTCGAAGGGCTAAATTGCCTCGTCCATCGCTTATCTACTATGGTTCTGTGTCAATTTGCTTTTCATCTCATTTTCAAGGAAGAGATACATAGACCTCCCCCACCCCCCCCCCCCCACCCGTCTTCCCCTCTCCCCCTCCAGCCCTCCTCGCTGCCCAACAACCATTTCAAGAGTCCTAGTATGTGTGGATGATATTTGTTACGGAAAAAATAACGTCGTTAATGTTAGCTGCAGCCTTCTCCGCTGTACAATGTTAACCGTGCCACAACCCGTAATTCAAATTGGTGTTCCACGCTTTACAAATTCCAGATGTCGAGAAAAGTGAAATAAAAAAGAATATTGCATTCAATGTGCGCTGCATTCGCAATGGGACAACTAACATCTTGATGTAGAAATGCGACTAATTCTTCAATTGCACAACCCTTAGCAAACGAGGGCAGAATGTATTCAGTCCATCCCGCCAGTCAATCAGGTAGTGACAGATGTACTTCAAAGCAGTTTTCCTGCACAACGGCATAGGATGTTTATTTATTCTACTATGTATATTTATCGTCCTCAGGTTTAAATGTATAACACGCCCCCCCCCCCCCAACCTCCCTCCCCCCACCCCCACGGCCACAGTCTTCTGAATAAATAATTTCAAAGATTCACCGCCCTCTAATTGACGATAATCCTCGTCTCATCCATGAAGCTTGCAGCTTATTATGAGATTGTCTCCTTTGTTTCTTTGCCGCACCAATTCCAAAGATCACTTAATTAAACCAATGCCAGAATATGAATGCACCTTTTTCTGGTTTACAGAACTGAAAGACACAAACAACAAACTTCAGAAGTTAGGTGAGCAATACATTTAAAAAGAGATACCGAAATAATTGAACTGAATTTAGAATGATAAACAGCTTTATTGAAGAAATTATACTTTATCTGGAGCTTCAAACAACACGAACAATTTTGAAATTATATTACTTCATCGAGGCATGGAGTTCTGAATTTCAGTCAGACTGATGTTCTACATTGTTGGGGAGGATTGGTCATCTGGAAAAAATGATCTTCATGATCAGAAAGTTGCTTTTAGAAAAGCGTGACAAGATGTGTGTTTGAGGTTTCCCATCAGTGCGATCAGATATTGCTGAAATCAGTGTGCATGTCTTGGGTTATGGTTCGGATAAATTAAGAATCATATTGGGCACTGGAATATATGTAACGTGACTCAATTTTGTCAAAGTCACCTTATTTATTAGCAGCATTATAAATGTTTTGATTTGGATTGCCCGTGCGAACATGCCATTCAGATGACATCACACTGATATGCGTTCTGTGCTTTCAATGCCGATGACGTCACATAATGTGTGATGACATACAGCAGCGTGTTGAAGTAACGGGCGATTTTTATTTTCTGATTGTGATCAGTAGTGTTAAAGTGCTATTATTGGTCAGAGCAAGTAAAAAAAAATATATGGCAAGGATAAATAAGCCAATGATCCGATCGTGGGAACAAACGTCTTGTTATGATTTCAAACGTGATCGTGACATCTTTGCCGAGCATTGGCTATCGTTGACGCATTCTGTTAATGATTGATCTGAATCGGAATCATCTTTGGGTGAGAGTGAGATCGAATACCGTAACTTCAGTTATAATCACGATAATTGCATGGAAAGCGGGAAGGTCATATATCTCATTGCGCAGAAACATCTTGCAAAATCACAACGTCCAGCGTTTGCTCATGAGCCGTGGAATTTAGCACATACAAACCACTTGAAAAAGGATGGGTGCTTCCTATTCTGCCACCATTAAAGGCTGAATCTGCACGCGCATCATCACACTCTGGTCAGATATAATGTTCCTCATCGATGCTCTGCAGAAGTAACAATCATTTTACATGTTCCGGTCTCTGACGTCTATGCTGAGGCCAATTGAGTTTTCCCACGCGCTCTTTCAGAAAGCACACAATTTGATTCCTTGTTCCAAGATCCACATCCAGCCTTCAGCTACTTACTCATCCATATATATTTCAGTCCTCGCCATGTCGTCATTCTGTGGAGATTACATTTCGAGCAAGTGAACCGGGTATAGAGGTAAATATTTTTGCATTTGCTATATAGTGCTCTCTGCCGCATGAGCCAGCACCATGCACAAAAGAAAGATTTGATACAAAAGATAACTTGGGAACTGAAATCGTCTTTGGATGCATTCTATTATCGTGAAGATAAATGCTGATCCGCTTCATCTCAAAATGTTATTTTCAGGAAGCCGCTGGAGAACTCGGCAGCATAACAGAGCTCGCTGTGTAACATTGCATGGAGACCTTCCAGGGATTAAACTTGAGGAGGGAACGGAATTGCACCTATTCCCTGAGGGGTATCCATTGTGGGATGGAGACTTATAGTCACGCGTCATCAGTTGATACTGCTGCACACAGAATGTCGAACGAGCCAATGTCTGAATGTCACTTTGGGTGGTGTTGATGTCGGCGACATTCACAATAACTTCATTGAGGAGCTAATGCAAGCCGACTTGTGGCGCAAATAAATAAGTAAATAAATAAACAAATAATTAAATGAGTGGACAAGCATGAAAATAAGCAAGTACATAAGAAATGCATGTCACAGAACTGATATCTCGTTGTGGAAAATGCTTCCTTTCAGAAACATCTAACATCAATTATCTCCGGATTTGATCACGTAATCAGAAGCACACCAGTGTTGGATTTCGCTCACTGATGACATACACAACCTTTTGAAACTCATGAGTTCAGTGAGTCTGCCCTGGCAATGAGGCAACAGAGTATTGCCACACAATATTACTGAAATCATGTCAAACCGTTTTGTACTCAGAACGAATTAGCCTCACAGCGCAAGGGGCCCGGGCTCGATTCATGGCTTGGGCCACTGCATGTTGGGAGTTTGCAAATTCTGCTCTGTCTGCATGGGTATTCTCCGGGTGTTCCGGTTTCCTCCCACAGTCCAAAAGTTAGGTTAATTGGTCATGCTAAATTGCCCCTTATTGTCACGGTGACTGGCTATGTACATGGTTTTATGCGGATAGGGCCTGGGTGGGATTCTGGTCGGTGCCGACACCATGGGCCTTCATCACTGTAAGATTCTACGATTCTATGATCCCATTTATGGCATATATGTATCTGGTGGTAATTTTTCGCCTTCCAGATGCAGCTGACATCGGCATCGAGGAGCAACAAATTGAATTGCTGGTTTAAAAAAAACTGCTTCATCTTTTAAGTGATTTGGACTGTAGAGAATATCAGAAATTTCAATATATTCAATTGGCCGGGTAAAACAAAAGCACAAACATTCTCTAAGTATCGTCAATACAATGGAATCTTCATCTGATGTATCATCTGACAATCGCCCGTGCGACGTGGGAGTACGGTGGGGTCGCTGGCGGAAAGCGACGCAAATACAGTCTCAGAGACGATCATTCCGGCATCCGTTCACCGTTTTACTGCACGCAAGTAAATTATTAAAATGTGGAGGGTAAAAACTACATAACATCTATTCAGGGAGTTTGTCGGAAGGCTGCGTAACTGGAGGGATAAGACCAGCAGCTGTAAACTACGCAGTGACACATTTTCCTTAAAGGTTTGAGGAGATTCTAAATTTGCTGTGTCCTGTGACACTGCTCTATGTCTCGCAGTTCATGATGCATGAGTCGCGTGGTCGCTCAGAGACATGGACAAAAACATTGTTGGCTGCGCATTTGATCCACCTTCACGGTTTGGGTATGGTGACTGGGTATCATTATGGGTTATTATTATGGGTATCCGCAAACTCACCATGAAAGTAAACAAGACGGTATTTACGATTTTAGCGGCCTTTTCTGAACGAAGGCTGGACGTAAAAATAATGCAATGACCAAGGGTTCAAACTGACTCTAATTATCGCGGAGATCAGGCAAAACTTTTACCACGTTTTGAAGTGGCTAGTAATCCGACCATTAGTGCTAACCAAGTTCAAGGGCTGTCAAGAACCCTTCATCCATTCAAGGAGTGTTGGATTGGTGCCCGAACTCCAATTTCGTAGGCTGGGACCAGTCACAGAGTCACGTCTGGTATTTTTAAAGCTAACCGTCCCTTCCTGGCAAGAACCGTTGTCAGGCGACCAAAGAAATGAAAAATCCAGTAAATTCCCAGGTAAGAAAACAATGTGTTCATTGAGCAGCATGCATTTTTCTCAGTTTAGTGTCTGCAGGATTGTTGTTCCAATGTCAAGCAAATTGCTCTGGTTTTGCTGGGATAAGGCACTGATGAAAAATAAAGTCCAGTGTGACAGGAACAAATGCATGCAGCGAAATGGGGTCCATTCGACGAAGAATGAGGAGATACCAGATACATTCATTTCGATCCGTACTCAGCAAAGTCAGTGACGAGGTCACTGCTCAGCTGAACTGTGTACTCATCTGAAGATTTTAAAATCGCCAAAACAAGATCAACAACCGAAAACACATATTCGCACTCGGAGTTGTCCTGACTTCATGGTGAATTCTAGTAGTCATTCTGTTCACTTTACAGAGAGTTCAAAGTCAGTTTAGAATATCCTGGGCAGTGTTCGGCTTTCATTCCCGGTTATTTTACACCGACGTGATAAAGTTTTAAATACCAATCCAGAACAACTTAAGTTAAAACTGCTCCAGTTTTGGAAGAGCAATACGAAACCCAATGATTTTTTTTGAGGTTTTGCAAGGGGTTAACGTTTCGAGCCACAGCTGCACTCGCTACTCTTAACCATTTGAGCTCTCAGGGTTTTTGTTCCGGTCCATTTTTTTCGAAGGGCGTGGGCTGTGATGGGGCTGGATACAAATTGCAGTCCTATGCAGGTAGTGGCGAAGCTTCTGGTGAATGTTAATTTCAATTCTGTAAGTGAAGGCAGATAATTTGCCGCATTTAGAATTTACATCCATTTGAATTCACTACCTTTCATTTTCTGTGGCTATTTGTATTCATGTCATGAGTGCATTGTTCTGGCAGACTGCCAAACGTTATTGCAAACGAACAATCAGTCAGTTTCTGATTTGGGATCTTGTGATGCCACTGGCTGATTCGAAACATAATCTCTCACAAAACATAGACTTCACAGTGACTTCAACGCGAAGGAGATCCCATGGTAGTACTTCGATTTCGCTGGTCAGCCAGAAAGAAATTCTGCAGATTTCACTGAAACGCATTGCATTCAATGGCGTTGTCGAACGGTTGTTGAGGAAAGATGTTCCGTTTCGTGGGAAAATTGAGAACAACAGGGGTGACCTTTGAAAAATGAAGGAATACGATTGGAAAGTGCGGTGAAGCTTGTCCATTCTGTCAAAGCATGGCATGTGTTTTGAACGTGTTTTCCCTAAAAAGGCAATGAAAGTAGCACAGTTGAATATATTTCAGCTAAACTAAGATAACAACTTGAAAATCAATGAGCTGTAAATTTATCGGTAACACATAAGAATGTAAATTTGAATTTAAAGTTAAATAAGCAGGCTTCTAAGTATCGTATCAACTGCAACTTTAGAAAGTCATTCTCCAAGCGATTATTACATATGTTAGGAAGAACAAGTTTCTTAATGATGAAAGCTGGTGAATATTAATTTAAAGCTTCCTGCAGTCAGGTACCTTACCATATCTCTCGGTTTCCCACAATCAGCAAACTTACTGGAATAACATGAACACAAACGCCCTGCAGTACAAATGAAGGATGTTCAGCCAAAAAATCTCAGCGCTCTATGTCCCAATGCGCATTGAAACGGCGTCACTCTCTTGCATTCTCAATTAGCATTTTTTTGTGTTACATTTCGCAAGCAGGATTTCACTCTCCGTTTAATTCAATGAGATTCGGTTACCGCTAACATTTGCTGAGCCGCATGTTATCAATTGTCCTCAGGAGGTCAATATACACATCGATAGCACTACCGTTGGCAACATGCTTTATGTCACCAACTAAAAGTACAATCCTGTTCTTTATTGACACTTTAACAATCCATGATGATTTTATTAAATTAGCTGATCATTAGCCAAGCGACTATTAATTGCATCATGGACTTTCTTTTCTGAAAGCTTACATCTACGAGAGTTGAACTGACAGTTCTTTATTCAATCAACTAATCTTTGCACCTTTTAAAATATAAGGCGTGGAAAGTTCGTAATTCAACACATATCTGGTACCTGCCCAGAGTAAAATGAATATTGCAAGAAAATGTGGCACTGACTTCGTTATTTACATTGATTTCCGTCAGTTAACCGGCAGGCATTTACTTCACTCTCGGTACGATATTAACATTATGTGCAGAGAGTATCTTACCCTCTGTTGAAGAATTCTGAAATCCACTTTTTCACCATGAAGTTCTAAACATTCTTGTCCCTGGTGAAATCAGGAACATTGTGCTCCTTTTCTTCACGAACTGAAAACATGATCCCGGATGCACAGATTGGTGGAGTAGTGGATGAGGTGGAAGGCTGTTGTAGGCGGCAAAGAGACGATGATAGGATGCACAGCTGGGCCGAAAAATGGCAGACGGGGTTTAACCCTGATAAGTGCGAGGTGATTCATTTTGGTTGGACAAATTTGAATGCCGATTACAGGGTCAACGGCAGGGTTCTGAGGAATGTGGAGGAACAGAGAGATCTTGGGGTTCATATCCACAGATCTCTGAAGGTTGCCACTCAAGTGGATAGATCCGTGAAAAAAGCCTATAGTGTGTTAGCGTTTATTAAAAGTGGGTTTGACTTTGAGAGCAGTGGGGTTATGCTGCAACTGTACAGGACCTTGATAAGACCACATGGAATATTGTGTGCAGTTCTGGCTCCTCACTATAAGAAGGATGTGGAATGATTGGATAGAGAACAAAGGAGATTTACCAGGATGCTGCCTGGTTTGGAGGGTAGGTCTTATGAGGAAAAGTTGAGGGAGCTAGGGTTTTTCTCTTTAGAGCGGAGGAGGATGAGAGGCGACTTAATTTAGGTATATAAGATGATGAGGGGGATAGATACAGTGGACGTTCAGAGACTATTTCCTCAAGTGAATGTAGCTATTACTGGGGCGCATAACTATAAGTTTCATGGTGGGAGATACAGGAAGGATGTCAGAGGAAGGTTCTTTACTCAGAGAGTGGTTGGGGTGTGGAAAAGACTGCCTGCTTTGATAGTGTAGTCGGACACTTGAGGAACTTTCAACCGGTTATTGGATAGGCACATGGAGCACACCAGAATGATATGGAGTGGGATATCTTGATCTTGGTTTCGGACAAAGCTCGGCACTACATCGGGGGCCGATGGACCTGTACTGTGCTGTACTTTTCTATGTTCTACGTTCTATCCGATATTCTTAGCTGTGGGTCGGACAGATATTTGCTCTATGTTTCACGTATTTCTGTTACTCCTGTCTGAGCTATGTCAGTTCAGTCAGATTTTCAATTATCATTTACTGGACATGGACCACAATTAGATTCTGCAATTATGTACCAACACATTTTGCATCACTCGAAATATTTGGCTTTCTTTCAACAACATTCACGCTTTTTATGACGTAATCGGGCAATCTCTTCGCTGAAGACATCCCATCAATCATTCAGAGCTTTGCCTGCTAATATTAGATTTGGTTTTTTTTCTTGTTGAGATACATTATTGCACAACTTAATTTGCAGTATTCCCCGGGGAATTGTTATTTTTCTAGATCGTGCGAAGTGATTCACTTTGGAAGGAGTAACAGGAATACAGAATACTGGGCTAATGGTAAGATACTTGGTAGTGTGGATGAACAGAGGGATCTGGGTGTCCATGTGCATAGATCCCTTAAAGTTGGCACCCAGGTTGATGGGGTTGTTAAGAAGGCGTACGGTGTGTTAGCATTTATTGGTAGAGGGATTGAGTTTCGGAGCCAGGAGGTCATGTTGCAACTGTACAATACTCTGGTGCGGCCGCACTTGGAGTATTGTGTACAGTTCTGGTCGCCACATTAAAGGAAGGATGTGGAAGTGTTGGAAAGGGTGCAGAGGAGATTTACCAGGATGTTGCCTGGTATGGTGGAAAAATCGTATGAGGAAAGGCTGAGGGGCTTGAGGTTGTTTTCGTTAGAGAGATGAAGGTTAAGAGGCGACTTAATAGATGCATACAAGATGATCAGAGGATTAGAAAGGGTGGATAGTGAGAGCCTTTTTCCTCGGATGGTGTTGGCTAACACGAGGGGACATAGCTTTAAATTGAGGGGTGAGAGATATAGGACAGATGTTGGAGGTAGGTTCTTTACTCAGAGAGTAGTAAGGGCGTGGAATGCCCTGCCTGCAGCGGTAGTGGACTCGTCAACATTAAGAGCATTCAAATGGTCATTGGATAAACATATGCATGATATTGGAATAGTGTAGGTTAGATGGGCTTCAGATTGGTTTCACTGGTCGCACAACATCGAGAGCCGAAGAGCCTGTACTGCGCTGTAATGTTCTATGTTGTATGTTCTATGATCCTTGTCTGATTTCAGCGAGATCGTGAAGATATTATGGACAGCAGACATTGTGGATGCAATTTTCTTTGGTGTCACTCCACGGCTGCTGGACTGACTCTTAAACATAGGTGCAGATCTATCAAGATGAATAAAGGAACGTTTCTACACAGAACACGATGCGAAATTTTGGGGTTCACTTGCAAATATGAGCAGCAGTACCTGATCAATTGTTTCCTTAACTCCGAACATGATAGTTTCTTGTTTCTGTAATGCAAAGTACTACCGATTATCTCTCAAAAGCCAAAAGCGTGTTTTGTCACTTTACACAGAAACAGTGCTATGCACTTATCTGTTTATTAATTTTCCGAATTCTATGATAATTCTATGAAATAGCCAATGCCGTATTTATTACATTATTTTGGCAAAATGTGTCATTTTGGTTAAAATTAGATTGATTGAAAATACCGAAAATAGTGAGTCCAATGATTAATGTTCCATGAACTTCTCTGCAAACATTTTTTTTTCCTTATTGATTGAACCTATCGAACCTATCGACAGAAAAAGAAAAAAAAGGTAAGCTTGACTTCCATGAGTGAGCATATGGAGTGCAGGTCAAAGTATTTCTTGAGCAAAAAAAAAGTCTTACCATCAGAAGATTTACCCCACTTATTAACTATTGCTGTTAAAGCTAGTTGTGTTAAATCTGGCCAGGTAATCTGGTGGGTGCTGCTTTGTTAAAACTCTTATTTACCTGAAAATGTTGTCTGATGGCCTCATTACCACTTTTGTATATCTATAGACATGTCCCTGATGATCCCAGTCCATGAAGTAACTCCATCTCCTTCCACTTGAATGATTCTATTTGTTGGACATTAGTGCGTGTCATAAATCTAGTCGACTGAAAGTGCTAAACTTATTTACAATGGACGGACTTACAATAAAATTTTGTTTGGAAAGAGAGGACTTCGGCGTATTTGTCCCGAGATGTCTTATGGTGGAAGAACTTTTTGGTCGTATGGTGAACAGGGCCGATGGGAGACTTGGATTTATCGATCCAGGCATAGATTACAAAAGCAGCAATTGCATGTTGGAGTTGTACAGAAGTGCGTTAAGGGCAACGCTAGCGCACTCTGTGCAGTTCTGGTCGTCACATTATAGGAAGATTGTGACAATAAGCAAGTATAGTGATAGAATAGAGCATTTCCTTTTTGAAGAGTTTGCATAGGCCTGGATCAGCACAGAGAAGACGAAGGTGCAATCTGATCGTTGTGTACAAATAATGAGGTGCATGCACAGAGTGGACAAGGAACAGCTATTCCCTTCAGTTGTAGACCAGTCACAAGGGGCAACAGGTTCAAGTTGAGGGGCAGGATGTTTAGTGGGATGTAAGTAAACGTTTTTTTCACAAAGATGATGGTGATGGTCTCGAATGCGCCGCCTTAGAGTGGTGCAGGGGCGGGTTTCCACATATTGTGCCAAAGGTACCTTACTGAGCTCTTGAGACGTCACAACATTGGGTCAAATGTTGCTACATGGGATTACTTGGAATGCCAGGTCTTTCTCGCGTGCCGATATTACTCGATCGGCCGAATGGTCGCTTCCTCACTGTATGATTGGAGATTCAATTCGGCCTCGCCCTCATCTGTAGATGCAGTGCACTATTTTCTTTTTTGATGCAAAAAAATATATAACCACTTGGTTCGGCATTTTTTTCAAGCTAACACGTTTATTTATTCGATTCATAAAAATCTACTGAGGACAACTTAATCGCTCAAAGTCATTATCGTTAAAGTTGTAAGACTTATCCACTCATTGTTCGGAGATATGTGTGGCTTATATATCAGCATGAAGCTTTCAGTCATTCAGGACGAAATGTTGACATTCTCGAAGTTCACAATGCTGTCATTCTGGCTGAGGTGCATTTGAATTATCAGAATATGACTGATTGTTTTGAGAAGTGTTTAGCGCAAGCCGGTAGCTGAAGCTTACCTGAATTTCACCTGAACTTGCCTTTCAATAGAAAATCGATGTTCCGTTGAGTGTTGATTATTTCTTCCATTGTGTTGTTAAGTGATTAACGATATGCTTTGTTCAATACTGTCCATAAATATTTAATCTGTTGTTTTATTAAACAATTATTTTGAAATGCATATTTTTGAATGCAAATTCGTTCAGAAATCTGCCATAGATCTTCAATTTATGAGATTATTCGGGCGTAGTGCGTTGTGTTTACTTAACATGATGAAGGGCAATCCTGCAGGAAAAATTAAAACTTCATCTCTCAATTCACGTTAATATTTTAGTCTTCTCTTATTTGTGTAAGATCTCGAAGCAAAGGAGAAAATCGATGGTGAGGAAATAAATTTAGTCCACTTCGAGCCTCCCGTCAATGGAACGAATCACTTGTAAATTGACGTTGAAATACGTAATTTTGTCATTGTTACCCTGTGAGTACTTGCATCACAATATTTCCCACCTCATCAGTAACGAAGCATATTAAACACGACTTCGTAAAGCAACGCAACGAAGTGAAATGCGTCATGGCGGCCGACACGAACAGCATAAATCACATTGCATTGTCAGGATACCTGTCAGTTAAGATTAGTTCATATTTCCACGAAAGGATTAGGGTATTGAATGGTTCTTACAAATCAGTGCTATTTAATTTGCTGCAACAAATATTTAGGATGTCGCTGAGCCTGCTCGCTTGATGGACTGCAGGTTTCCAGAGAAGTTATTCCGCACTTTCTCATTTACTTTCATGGAAAGTATTTTGAGGAGGCCCAATGTTACTTGCGATTTCATGTCACTTTTCAGCGATGTCTTTATCAAATGACCGAAAACCCATCTGGAACTTGTAATGGTACACTCTAAAGGCATTTGAACTTGTTAACTGCTCACGACACAACAATAAGACTATGAGAATGCAATAGTATGCATTTTGCGTGAGATTTGCAAAAAGCAATGGTGCTTCTGTTCTTTTTAATATAAAACAATGTGTGCAATGGGCGGTATCTACATTTCCGCTGCGACCAGTTTCCTTAGCTTCTCGGTCTGTTTTCTACTCGAACTGTTCAACTGAGTGCACAATCGTGCCCTTTCTTTAGATCAGGAGAAATCGCCACGCCATTCGCCGAATTTCTTTGATTGTACATTGAACACTCTCAGCATGAAAATCCAAAAGTGAAGTGTGCAACATTGAGAGATGGAAGGGAATTGTCGTCTAATTTGGGGGCTCAAAACCCAGTGAGTCATACAGAAGGAAGTTTGAGGAATTGGGTGAGATAACACAGGCAATAAGGCGATGAGCAGAATGGTGCGGTGTTCCGGAAGTTAATGGAGCAAAATCAATCTCTGGTGGACAAATGAATCACCAGGGTACCATAGAATGAAATGTGGCAGACTTGCTATACAGGCAAAGCTCGAGTATTCACAACCCCAGAATAAAAATCTACCAGAAGAACAGTTTTCGGATGATTTTCAGATTTTAATTTGTGACTGGGACTTCACCCTTTGAGATGATCACACGCGATGGCTCGTCCAATTTGGAGCCACCAATGGCAGTAAATTTGAAATTCGTTTCAAATACGTACCTCATTGCGATAGCCCCATTCTAGACAAAACAGAAGTTAATGCATGCAATTTCTTTAGGTATGTAAAAATGCAATGCTCTGAAGGGCGAACAAATTACCCTCCCCCCCGCCCCACTCCCCCCCCCCCCCCCAGCGACAGGATGTGTAAGTTCCATTGTTGCATCCCGGTGGTTTGCTGTGTTTGCTTGTTTTCCCAGGTGTCATGGAGCCACTGACTGCATGTCCATATCAGCTAAGTCGATGACTGAATATCCATGTACTTTTATACATACAGAGTTCTTTCACACCATCAAATGGTACTGGAAACCGAGCATAATCCGGCAGACATGCATTTACCACGAGGTCTCCCGTCAGCAGTTAATCTTCAAGTAATATTCAGAAATCAGAAATTCCACTTTTATTTTACTGACACAAATTCATGCAGGGACACCAGAAGATAGGTGTGCCTCTTGGAATGACTGATCGTGACAATTGTGAAATTATCCCAGAAACAGAGCAGCACGAAATTACAATGTGAGTCCTGCCAGTACTAGGATCACTGTAGAGCAGCACACTATTCGACACCAGCATGTTTTCCATGAATGGACAAAGCTGAAGCTGTGGTACAATATTGCCCGCCCTGTGTGCCCTCACTTATGTGTTCCTGCTGTGCAATCCATCATATTGCTATCAAAACGGGAGATGCCATCGGTGATCATAACACGCCTCGGAGAAGGGAACTATGTGAGGACCAGCATGGTGATTATTCGTGAGCCTGACTGTCATCACCTGAATGCATTTAACACCAGTACTTGCTTAACACGGCATTGCTTTCTGTGGAACATCCTGCAAATGCTGAAGAATCATATTGTGAGCATTTGGCCTCCATTCCGAGCCATCGTAATTTTAAAAAAAAATCGTAGTCTGGAGAAAGGCGGACTCAATCAATCTGCAGTCATATTTTTCCATTGTAAATGTTTCCTTCCTTTAGTGCGATTGGGTAGAATATATGTATCCAGTTATATATAAGATACAATTCCTTAATTGCAAACAAAATTGAGAGCATTCCCGATTCTCTCTCTCTCTCTCTCTCTCTCTCTCTATATATATATATATATATATTCCATGAGTATTGGCAGGATTGGCACTTGGAATTTAATTTGTTTGAGCTGTTTGGGCTGGAAAATGTCAAAGTGCTCATTTGCGCCAAAATCAGTTATCATAAGTTCAGGTGTTTTGACATTCAGTTGTCAGGTGTGTTCCTATTCGTTCACTGGATATATGTGATGCTGGCTAGGGTTGAATGTGTTTTCTTGATTTACCTTTAATAGTTGTTTGCCGGCAACCTTCATGTTGGCTGCATTTTCTGTTGTGCACGTTCACCCGCAATGAAGGATTGACGGGAATCTGAGCCAGCGATAGAGAGAAAGTGCCAATTATTTCACAATCAAAATGCGATTTGTGCTGGAAGCCAGCCCCTTAGTGTTGTCATTCCCATTCATCTTCTGGCCTTGTAATACTTGGTAGTACTGGCAAAGCCTTGATGAAGGCCTGCACAAGGAGCAAAAGTGGATTTCTGCTGTGACATGCTTCTTTGCAGGAGTGCGCGAATGTTGTCTGTGGCCACGAGGGTGTTTCTGCACCGAACAGAATGTCCTCCGTCTTGTTGCAGTCACTTGTGAAGATGAAACATATGGAATAATTCCGAGAGCGCATATGCAAGCACCAAACCACTGCTGAATGTAGATTTTTATCTGAGGAAAATTATCATATATTATCACTTCAAATTTAACAAATTAAATTAAGTTATGAAAAACTAAGTTCATTAATTCTCCACGCCTACAAAACCTTCATCGCTGCAATATTATTTAAAATTCCAGATGAAGAGACCCGCGAGAAAGACTCAGGTAATGTAATGTCTGGAGTCACATCCCAATTTTCTTTCAGAGATTTCCCATCTTTGGATACATCAATTCATTTTCAGCAGTTCCAGAAAAAGTAAAGTGTGTGTGTGTGTGTGTGCGCGCGTTTGCATGTGTGTCTGTGTGTGTGTGTGCTTGTGAGAGAGAGAGAGAGAGTATGTTTGCTTGTGTGTATGTGTGTGCATGTTGAACGTCGAAAAAAAGAGAGGTTGATATAAAGGCAGAAGCTGTTTCCTAACCTGAGGTAATATCTGCAGGCATATTTTGAATGGTGGTCAATTTATTACCTTCGGAATGTTGTCACATCAAGGGACATAGTAGCCGCCCATACACATCAGCGAGGAATATTTATCTGTCAGATTACCTTCAAGATGTATTTTGACAATGGGGAACGTGACGTTCACCTATAATAAATGACTTGGTACGTTGGTTTATGGACCCAACCGAAGAGCTCATCTATCGTTGTGTCACAGAACGTAAGGGAAAGTTGATGTGTCATGATGTACATTGATCCCACATTCATGACATGGGATTTCCACCTCAAATGTTCCCAGGCAGAAGTTTACTAAAGTGCACATCAGAGAACTGCCTAAAGTACATGCTGTCTCGGTGCGCGGATTCCACAATCAGATCAGAGGCGTCAGTGAGGAGATTTTGCAATCTTCTGATTTAAACACCACCCACCAAAATTCTCAGAAGGATCAGGGAGATAAAATTAGAGAGAGACCTTCGACACTGTTGAGGGCGAGATGAAAACGCACTTAATCACTTACTTTTGACAGTTCGCCACCGTTGGAATCCATTTATCTGTGGGTGTGCAAGTGCCATTGCGTAATTATTGCAAAAGTACCTTGCTGGTATCCAAAATGGATATGCCGTCGTGTGTCGCTTTCATAAAACGAGTAACTGATCGAATGATGCATTATGATTATCCTGGGCATATTTGGAGGCTGATTGCTGCCACCACAGTCTTGCGTTGCACTCCCCTCCGAAATCGTCTGTGTCCCCATCTCTGCGAGAACATCTACACAACGCTTCCCCTGGTGCCAGAAGTCCACTGATTCGATTGGGAACCTCACAGCAGAAGAAATGGATTGCGATAACTGCATCGTGCTTGGGGATTGATTTCACTGCACATTTGACGTGGCACACTAAGTCAGAAATAGAGGCATAACAAGAGAATATAAATGCGGAATATCCCTCCTATTGATGTTGGGGAGCTGGGCGGGCAGCATTAAATCTGGCCAGTCATTCTCCGTTGAATAATCTGCAGATTCACAATAGTTTTTCTATTGAGACACAAAGGCAATTCCGGTTCAGACGTCAAGAAACCGTTTTCCTTTCCTTTTAGAAATAGCTGCTTTGAATAAAGATTTAAAAGATACAGGTGAGAATGAAAAAAAAAAACTCTGCAACATGAATAGCCGTTCAAAACTTTACTCCAATTTCGTGAGCTTCTACGATCATTTAGTACGAGAACCGTGGAACTGTAATTTATCAATTTTTGTACGCCCTTGTGGAATCACATTCACTGTTGCTTTCTATGTTGATTTCATTTGCCATAAAGCTATTTCTGGAAGACGGCGATTGATTTTAAAGCAAGAACCAATTCCAATAATCGTATAGAGCTAAGATTCCGAAAAGTCATAGTTATTTTCCTCAGCAAGGTACCTGCTGATGAATTATTCAATTAATTATTATCGCTGTTGTGTGCAAATTATGAGCTGCAATTATAAAGTTCACCTTCATATGAAGGACTTCATCGGCATATGAATTGCTTCATAAGGTCATTCTGATGCCATGAAAAAGATTCGAAGGCTGAATGTGTATAATCCTTGTTTCATTTCGATATCTTTATTGTCAGGTTATTTTTCTTCGGCTGCATTACGCGTTTGGAAAAGCAAAAAACAGGATAATCTCATATCTTCTTCAAAACGCGCAGATTTCACGGACATCCTGATAAGGCAGAACACATCGAACAATCTCAATGGCTGCATCGGCAGGTGTACTAAAAAGACTTATGCTAACACACTGCATTGCATTTTTTCCCCATTTGGCACATGCATGTTCATTGCACATTCTCGCAAATTGATGTCTCTGCAGTGTGTGTGAGCTTGAGTCCGTACTTAGGTTCTCGCCGAAATGAATGTTCGGTGTGTGGTTCGGTGGTTTACGGTGTTTGTACTGTGTGAGAGTTTTAACGAGGAGGAGGAGAGAGGTGCAACGGCTGTGTGCCATGAATTGTCATTTACTTGCTTTGTTGCACAGTGTGATTAAATGGGTAGCAGAGTTGGATTAGTCGGGTGAGTGTACAGGAACCACGAAATATAGAAATTAGAAGCAGCGGTAAGTAATTTTGCTCGTGAAGTCTGCTCTGTCATTCATTTTGATAATTGCTGATCACCACTTGCAATATCCTGATACCACTTCCCGCATACCACTCGATCTCTTGAGCCCGAAGAGTTATATCTAAGTTATTCTTGAAACGACACGAAATTTTGGCCTCAACTTCTTTCTGTGGCAGTGAATTCCCCAAGTTCAGCACGCGATGGATGATGGAATTTCTCCTCGTCTCAGTCCTCAACGGTTTGCCCCATAAACACAAGCTATAACCCCTAGTACTGAACTCGACCACGATCTGGAACATTCCTTTCGAAGCGACCCTGTCTATTTATGTCATAATTGGAGCAGAAGATAGACAGGTAGAAAACAAAGAGTTGGCATGATTGTTTTTTTTTCAATTGGCTGACAGGGAATTACAGGGTACCGAGGGGATATGTGCTCAGACACACGATATGCAGTTTACAGGTTAATGGCTTGGAAGATGAAACTAAATGAATTATCTCCTCATTTGCATGTGACACAATGTTGGGTGGGAGGGTGTGCTGTGAGAAGGGTGCAGAGATGCCTCACTGAGATTTCAACAGGCGGAGTGAGTGGGCTTATGTTTGGCAGATGCAATATATTGCGGATACACGTGAGGTTGTCCACTTCCGTAGAAAGAATGTGAAGGCAGATTATCATTTGAATGGGTGGAAATCTGGAACAGTGGATACACTGAGCTGAGTTGGTGTCCTCCTACATCAGTCGCAGAAAGTCATCATGCAGGTAGAGCACTAAAACATGAGGCTAAGCTTTTTTTATTCCAGCCCATTGTGTGTATTAGCACGTGTCTGGAATCTCGGTGAAGCATCGCATTCTGAGATGAATAATTGTACATATTATTTCTTCTTAACCTCATGCTCCTGGGTTCATCAAACACTGGGGAGATCCTGTACCTTCTCATTGAACTTTCTGTCCTCCGAATTTGCAACCTGTGTATTACTGACAAAGAAACGTGCCGAGCATTCTGCCTTGTGGTTGTTAAACCACTTCATCAAGATATCATTAAGGGTGAGACATGTTTTCAGTCAGAGAGGGGAAAACTAATTGCACGGCGTTAGAAATTCCGATTTGTGGAGTTGTTGCCATTAAAAACACAGCAAATAATTTCCATTAACAGATAAATGGCCGGATGGGCGTCGAATCAGGGACATGAAGCTTTGCTTACATTCAAATCGCAGTTCTTCCACAAAACGTCTTAAAAATCGTGTTTAAATATTGGGGCTGTGTCTTCGGAACTGCAAAATGAAAAGTGTTTTGAACAATTTAGAATGCACCATATCTGTCTTTACAAAGGCAACTGTTAATGTCCAATATAGTCCAGCTGATAACGTGATATATGCAGAGTTAGTGGAACTTACAATGTCCAACTGGACATAATTTGAGGTGGATTGATCTTTCCACATGAAATTTTGTAAACAAATTTAAAATGGATAACACAGCGAAGCGCCATTCAAACAATAGCATGCATTCAGTTGTGATGAGATTAAATTAATGCATTTGTTTCGATCCATCAACAATTCATTTTTTCTTCTTATTTGAAAGGAGAAAAATTACAACAGAAGCATAAGGGTAACAATTCAAACTGCTATTTTCAGAAACCTGTTCATATAAAGCCATGTCACCTTAGCGCCTTCAATATTTCTTCCGTCACGTTTTCTCTCTGCGTATGTCAGTCGACTTAAATGTACTTGCTGTCATAAAAAATTATGTCAACATATGTCTGACTGCCTGATTAGGCACACACTTTTTTCTAAATGACATTCAGTTCGATGATAGAAGTTGTTTTTTTAGTGGCTAATTCAACGGCAGGATGGGGAACTTTCAAAAAGATTCAAACACTAGAGACGGGATGAATCAACATTTTTACCTCTAGATATTCGCGTCCGACTAATGTTTCCCTGCATTGTTTATTTTTTATATTTGCATCTGTATTTTAGGAAAGTACAAGCATGGCCGAAATTCATGGCACAATTTATTTTAGCTGAGTGTGGAAAACTAATTCGAAGTTAAATTTGCAGTAGTTACAACCCTCCAGGTGAAATGATCGTTTACAATGGTGTTCACAGTTTTGTACATTTATAAAGCAGATCATAAGGCAGGAAACTGTTCCATTCCATAAAATCGAGGCTCCGCGGTTATTTGTAGATCATAATGGACAGAACGATATTTCAATTATTGTCAATGCCAGGAAGTAAGTTCACAACTTCGAAGCTCTCGATGAGAAATCTTACGAATCTTCCAGTGATCTGAGCGGAAGAGTTATTTTTGATTCTATTACAGAATATGTGTGTTTCTATCCATGACAGCATCCATTCCCTATTCCTATTTTCCTTGCAGAAAGTGGTGGTTATCTGCTTTGTTGAACGGTTGCAGTTACTGAGTTATAGGTGCACCGACAGTACTATTCGGGATGGAATTGCACGTCTTCCACAACCGACAATAACTGAACTGTGATATGTTACCAAGTCAGGATGATTTATGAGTGATTGGAGGAAAAGCTAAAACTTGCGGGCTTCCCACATATCAGCTGCTCTTATCCTTCTGGTTCGTAGATGACATGAGTCTTGCAAGAGTTGCCAAAGGAAATAGAGGACTTCCAGTTTTGCAGCTTGTACATCAAAAACTCAACTGGTTGTTGGCTTTCAAGTTTGAGGAAGTGATGGAGATCAAACATTTTTTTTTCCTGGAATGGCCTGAAACATCTTCAGTGTTGATAGAGCTGCACTCATCCAGCCAAGTGCAGAGTACTCAATTACATACCTCAGTTGTGCCTTGAAGACAGAAAACAGGTTTGTAGTCAGAAGCTGTGGTTCCTCACAGGATTCCAAGCTGCTGACCTGCTCTGGTACCCAGAGGTTGTTTATGGCGAGTCCAGTTCATTTTTTGTTCAATGATAACTGCCACTGATAGTGAAGGATCAACGCGATTGGCATGTCATTGTATATCAATAGGATATATTGTTCGATCGTGTCTTTTTGGCCACTGTCATTGCCTGGTCCTTGTCTTTCGGGAATGTTGCGCGTCAATCGTTAGCCGTGCTGTGTCTATTGTTTGGGCATACAAACATGCACTGATTCACTGCTCGTGAGGTCACAAATGGTGTTGACCGTTTTGCAGTAAACCACAGATATTCCATGTTTGGACTAAGTTTTAAATAATGTACTTTGTGAAGCAACTGGGCATGCCTGGGCGTAACACTCTACCATTATTTACTGCATTGATGTACATGAGCTGAAATGATTGAATTACAATCATTACAGCAAACTTCCCTTAAACCAGTAATGGTTCCAATCAAAGGAGGTTTTTAAGCCTGATTCTCATTGATCCAAGCTGCTGCAATACTGCTAGATTCCATACACGGAAAAAAAAACGTTGCCTTAATGTCAAAGTTAGTAATTCTGAACTCGTCTGTTATCTGCAGTCATTTTGTACGATTTAGCCCACTGCTGTAATGGCAACAGGAGGTGAGTGACTCAAGTGCAATACAAAATGAGCCTCCGTTTGCAAGTTATATCTGAGTGTGCGACGCTTTCCACCTCTGCTGATCACTTATATCACATCAGTGATGACCCAATCATCGAGGATCATTGGCCACTGTTTCAAATCGGGCTAGTTTCTTGTGAGCAAAAGACACCAGGTAAATGATGTGTGCCAATGTTAATTTTACAGTTGTTTCAGTACCACTGGCTAGATTATTGGCATGTTCCTGAGCACGATGTTCAATTGTATCGCAGGAAAAAAACCCCAAAGTATCCATAACCTTTCTGGGATTGAATGCCTTCAACCGTTCTAGGAGATCAGGTGGTGTATTTCGGAATGACTGAACGCTGACATTGATGATGTTGGGGACTGACAGATGAGATCGAAATGGATGATTCATTTATTGCTCCTTGTCGAAAATTGTTGTAAATGTTATATCTTATGCATTGGTATGCTATGCACATTCTTTTTTGAGGGTGGAGATTATGTGGAGACCCATCCTCCAGCGAGCTGTTCAGTTTTCAATCACCTTACACGGCTTCATGTGATAGAACTGTATGGCATTCAAACATTCCTTTCTTGTACCTTCACCCTGTTTGACGCATCGATTCTGCTGATGCCCGCTGTTGCTCCTTGCATGCCCTCCTGCCCTTATGATTGATACTAAGTTGGTTGCTTGGCCTGGTGATAATGTTGCTTTCGTTGTATGCCAAGATATTGCGTTGCATAATTACTGTTAAACATACAGAAGTTGAGCTTCAGCAGCTGTGGTGCAAGGTTGCCTGACAAGCACAAAGGTGTTTTTTTTCAACATGGTCCACCAAGAGCCAATATTAAACACTCCGAACGTAACTCCCTCTCCACTTTATACAACTGTGTTGCCACCTCTGCTGAGACTGTCCTGATGTGGAAGCGGATAGAATCAGGGGTCGTCATGGTGATGCCTCCGACGTTAACTTTCAGTTATTTTGCTATGAGGAAACATGATTATGACTTGGATAATTTATAATACAGGCGAAACTGTGCACGGTGGTTAACCCTGCTGCCTCACAGCACCAAGGACTCGGGTTCGAGTTCCGGCTTGTGTCAGTTTTTCTGCAAAGTTTGCCTGTTCTCCCCGTGCCTGTGTTGGTTTCCTACGGGTGCTCCGGTTTCATCCCACAGTCCAAAGATGTACAGGTTAGGCGAATTGACCATGCGAAATTCCCGTTCAGTGTTTCCGAACAGCTCCCGGAATGTGGCGATGAGTGGATTTTCACAGTAACTTCATTGCAGCGTGAATGTAAGCCGACTTGTGACGAATAAATAAACTTAAACTTCATATCTCTGCCAAGTGTGGAAAAAAAAGCTGTAAGTTTAAAATAAGCTTCACGGCCAACAGGGCTCGTTTTTCCTTTGTAATTTCTTGTGGTTTTGTCTATGCTATATTGTCTCACAATTTTAGTTGCTTTTGAGAAGTTGAATGCAACAGAAGGGATAAATTGCTAAACAGTTTCGGAGACACTGGAGTAACAAGTAGGTCAGGCCATGAATGGACGACAGTTTTCCTTCGCTTAACGATGTTAGTGCACCAGTTGTATGTTTTACAGCAGTTGACAATCAGACAACACTGGATCGCTGTCTTTCCAATCCAGTGCCACCCGTCCTGGAGCTGTTTTCTCTTATGTTCTAACAATAGTTGTGATTTGTGTTTATGTGTTGCATCCTACTGCATCAATTAAATGTTCAGGACTCAGTTCCAAGAAAACTGTTGCAAATATGCCAGCATAAGCAAAATGACCTGTTCCCAAGAGAATGGCAAATCTTTACTCAGGTTTAGGTTCTGTAAGATTATTGCTTGTAAAGTAGGAATAGCGTTATTTGCATTCATTATTTTTTTATTGCAACTCATCCTATCATTTTTCGTAAGAAAAACATTCCATACTCATTTTTGCTCTATTTTAGCTAATTTTCGTTTAATTACATTAACAAACGTGTGTGGATGTGATACGTAATCGACAACCACAAATTCTAAAGAAAACATGCACACGCAGACATTTTATATCTATCTAGCCAATATAACCTTTGAGAAATTATTTGCAATAAATTAACAGAAGGTGAGATCAGAACATGTTAATAGCTGTGACCATTGACTATCCAAAGGTGATTGTAATAGTTTCGTAATTTTAACCATTTTAATTCAAATTGAACATTAGAAGATTCAGCTTGCCTTGTTTTATCCAGTTGGAACATAACGTGTAGAATATTATATTTTATGCGTTGAATAATGCCAGTAGTGCATCCATAGTAACGAATTGAGAGTCAAAAAGTACTGTTGCTTCTCAAACTTAAAAACAAATCGGTAAGCTGGGAACCACTTGAACATTTTGCCGATAGGAATGATACTTTCAGATGTGAGATGCACAGCGATATAATATGTACTGGGAAATTTAGACTCGGTTGCTAATTTTAAGAAGGAGACGGCAGAGCATTTTCCCTGGAACGTATCACCGCATTAGATGCATAATGTGATTCACTAAAAAGTGTTGTAACAAATTTCTGGAATGCATCTTTTCAACAAGAAGAAACGGTTAATGACACAGGAACGATTTAATTTAGACGGGGCAATCAAGCATCTGATTTATAAGAAGAATGTAATTGCTGTGCACCATGAGAGGGAAGACGACCAAATTCCAACAGGAATTCAAGTTGTTTTGGCAATTTGCATTTATACACGCTCTCGAATTAAAGATGGTGATACTGATGCTTCAGTTTTCTTCCCTTATGTGGCTGACCCTTTTCTCTGGAACGACTTCAAGTTTGTTCTCCACCTTCAACCACTTTCTCAAAGCATCCGCTGTATCTATTTAATTTTGGACAAAGAAAGGAAAACTCAACTCCTGGCTGAGTTGCAGATTAAAAGGCTATCACTGTGTATGATTTGCATTTTAAAAGATCCAAAAGTTTGACTTCAATTTTATTAGCACCGAGGTCAGGAATATCGAGGAATTCGTTAAGATAATTAGTCTAATATTATGGAGGAATCGGGAGTCAATTATTTTCACAATTGCGTTTTGAGCCAGAAAACATCAGCTGCTGAGGTAGAGGCAGTAAAGCTCTCCCCACTAAATTAATAATGTACGATGTGTTCGTAGAAACCACTATTTAATGTATGATATGTAGAACAATAAGTCTCACCCAATTAACATATGTCACATCCAAATCTTAGAAGCAGACAACTTGAAAAACCTTCTGGCTGAATTTGGTAAGCAAAAATTTGTGTGATTCTCAGTGGTAATAGGAGTGAAAAGTAAAACAGATTTTGATGATCAGAACCATGTACACAAGGGGGAAAACAGACACAAATACAGACGATGTTGGGGGAAGTAGATGTGCAGCAGGTTCACTGAATCTAATGTGCTGGCATGCAAAAACGGAGCAAAAATCATTTCCTGTTATGGATTGCTCTCATGCAGTGCAGTAAGTAACATACGATTCTAATGTGAAACCTTGCTACTGCATGCTTTAACCCAGGCTGTTGCAGCTTTCAGAGGTTGTGGACAATGCATCTATATTTACACTTTTAAACGCAACCTGCTCTGTCTTTAGAATTTAAACACAGCCTGCTGTGCCAGATGCATGCAAAGTGCCCCATTATTACATTGGATAAAGGCGGAAAGGTAACCTTTCTCAAGTGGAGGAATTTCGTATTGTTTAAAAAACATGGGTGAACAACGTCTAATTGTTGTAACTGTGTTTACTGATGGTTCAACTTATTGGCACTTCGGCTGTCTGATTACGAAATGCATAATAAGAAGTTTCACAGTACCAGATTTATTAGGTATCACGAGCTCCGGAAGCGCTGCTCACCTGATGAAGGAGCAGCGCTTCGAAAGTTCGTGATACTAAACAAACCTGTTGGACGTCGACCTGGTGTAGTGAGATTTCTTACTGTGCCCACGTTAGTCCAACACCGGCATTCTCCACGTTACGAAATTTATAAGAGATTACACTTCAAACAACTGTTTCGGTTCTCAAAATATTTTTTAAGTCCTGAGGAAATTTCTGCAAGGCCAACATTTGCATTGTTTCACTTGGCATGGCAATTGATTTTTAATGACCAATGTTCTCGTTGTAAAGGACTTGCATTGGTAATGCTTTTTGAGAGGCCAACATATAATATGTTCGGGGCATGGTCTCGAAACCCAGCTGGAATGTTAACCTCTTTAAATGGAATCGAGCTGTCAGTATCAGAAATTCTGTCCATCGGGCGATCACGAATTCTTCAAAAAGCCCGTCAAATGTCTCTATTTATAGAATAAAACATGCCGTCCTTAAGCTTTTCCTGGCTACATCACAGATCAGCTCGCAATCTGGTTGATATGAAATGAACTCAAAGTGATCTGCAAAGCAGAAATAAACATTAGAACGTATGAACTTGGAGAGGTTTTCGGCCATTTGGCCCCCGAGCCTGCTCCGCCATTCAATAATGGCATTGGTGATCGTTTCCTTGACTCAGCTCCACTTACTCGCCCACTCTCCATAACCATTAATTCCTTACCTGTTCAACAATCGATCTATCGTTGACTTAAAATCATTCAACTTGACAGCTTCAACTTCTTCACTGGTGAGGAGATTGCAAGATTCACAAACCTTTAGGTGAAGAAGTTCCTCCTCAACTCAGTCCTACATTTCCTCGTCCCTAATTCGAGTCTATGCCCCCTCGTTCAGGTTTCACTGGCCAGTGCTTCCATCTTATCTATTCCCGTCGTAACTTTATCGGTTTCTATAAGAACACCCCTTATTCTTGTAAATTCCAAGAGTGTATTTTCAGTCCACTTAATCTTCCGTCATATTCCATTCATCTCAACTTCGGAATAAACCTAGTGAATCGACTCTGCACTCCCTGAAGTGCCAGTATATCATTTATCATTTAAGGAGACCAAGACTGGATACATACTGCAGGTGTGACAACACCAGTACCTTATATAGCTGCAACAAAACATCTCTGTTTTTAAACTCCATTTTTTCTAGCAATGAAGAACAACATTCTATATGCCTTCTTAATTACCTGCTGCAACTGCAAACCAACTGTTTGCGATTCATGCACAAATGAACTCATATCCCTCTGCACAGAAACGTGCTGCAATTTAATTACCATATTAATAATCGTCGATTTTGCCGCTTTTCCCAGCAAAATGGATGAACTTAGATTTACGAACAATGCACTCTATCTACCAGACTATTGCCCACTCATTTCAACTATGTACGTCCTTTTGAAGTGGTTCAGTATCCTCTGCACACTTTGCTCTACCATTCATTTAATGCCGTATACGAACTATGGTACAGCGCACATGACCCCTCGCTTTAAATAATCTATTTAAATTGTAAACGGCAAGTTAGAACGTGAAATGCATGAGACACTTGAAAGAATTGTACAAAAATATACATTTTGATCAGTTCCATATTATGTTTTACTGTCATTTTATTTTCCACAATAACTTGGAGGTGTCTGGAAAAGATGCCAATTCATCAGACGACCGTTTTTGTTCCCTTGGCTCAGAACGAGCATACATCATTCAGTTTTGGAGGAGCCTTGAGATGTGTCACAAATCGGCGTTGTAGCAAATTCCGTGCAACGTATTTAAATACAGCAATGATCTATTTTTATCTTTTCTTTATAATAGCCTCCAACCCCATCAATCTCCTCAAATTAGTTGCCTTGACAAATGTTTTGCTTGCTCACCGACAACTAGCAGCTATTTTAATTCATTATTTGAAACTCCCATCCCCACAGAGGCCTTTTTTCCTTGTGCTCCATTCCAATTGTGCACGAGCTGCAACATTATGATTCATACCCTCCTCTGAATTAACTGTGGAGGTTTTGTTGCTTTGACGTGAGGTTATGGAAATAGGACAATTTCTGGTTTCATGTAAGATATATTCGAAGATCAAATTTCATTGCAATTCAGACTTATCTGCAGCTCAAATTAATCAACTGGAGAATCCGAATTACCATGATGGTCACAAAGTTTACGTTCTTCTATTGGCGTGCACTGACCAAAAGATAAACGTTGTTCTTTGATCAACAATGATATGAAATACAAATGTTGCAAAAAAATATTACATGCTCGTCCACATGTAGGGTTCCTTGTATTGCGTGATCTTGTATACATTATTTTTATTATTATGAAGTTAAAAATTGAAGTTTATTTTATTAGTGCAACAAGTATGCTTGAATTAACACTGCAACGCAGCTACAGCAAATATCCCCTGTTCGTCACACTCCAGGACCTTCTTCGGTTACAGTGAGCGAAAGTTTTGCATGGCCAATTCAACTAACAAGCACTTCTTGCAGACTACGGTGTGAAACTATCCCACCCAGAAAAACCCCAGGGAACGTGCAAACTCTTGACAGATAATGAACCAAGTTGGGAATAGAGCACGGTCCCAGGGGTTGTGAAGCAGCAGTGCTACCCACTCTGCCACCATCCTGCCAATGTTGTAAAACCGCGAGAAAAAGAACTCGAAGAAGAACGCACAACGCTACATCAGTTAAGAGCAATGACGACTGACGTGCTACAAAACCTAACTTCTCAGCATGTCGATTCGTTAACCAAATCCATGAATATATTGAAACTATCAAATTTTGTTGTGAATTTCAGCAACAGATTAGCAGTGTTGGACAAGATCATTCCAAACTTGCTCAGTACCATGATTGAATCCATCTCTCATCATCGTTGTATGTAATTTAGAAGCACATATTCCAACATAGTTCCAGGAATAGACCCATCAACTTTGACAACTTTGCTTCTGGGCATAAACTTCTAATCCAGATTTGGAGTTGCATATATTTACAAGCAGTTTACTTCGCATTCCTCGAAATAACAAAAATATAGAGTCAGAGGGTCGTAAAGGTCAGAAACAGCTCATTGAACGTACACCATCAGTCACAAACAATAAATTGCCCCGAACACTATTTCCCACCATGTGTCCAATATCATTGAATGCTATGGGGATTCACTTGCTCATCAAAATATTTTTAAAGGTTGAAAACTTTCTGGCCTCCCCGAACTTCGAGGGAATTACTTTACATATTAGCACCACTCTCTGTGCGTTTTGTTTTAGTTCTCTCTGAATCTCCCGTCCTTGTCCTGAAACTCTGCCCATCGACATTGACGATGAAAACCATTGGAACAGCTGCTTGCTCGCTACTCTGTCCATACAAGTGATCATTGTGTACATGTGAATCATGTCCCTGCTCAGTCTTTTCTGCTCCAATGAAAACAATCCAATATTGCACAATCTCTCCTTGAAGCTCACATTCTCCATCCAATGCAACATCCAGGTGAATCTCCTCTGTATGCCTCTCGCGAAATCACACCCTTCCTACAACGTGATGACCAGAACTGCAAGCAGCATTCCCAAAAGTAGCGTGACAAATGTTTTGTGCAGCTCTGAATGACCTCTTTGTGATTATATTCTTTCTGACGACTGCTAACATCTAATGTTTCAATAGACATATAATCTTTACGATGCACTACTCTGCCACCTTCATGGATCTGTACAGAAAGGTACCGAGGTCCATCTCTTCCTCCGAGGTTCCGAGCGTCCTGTGCTTAGTTTAATCTTTCCATCTGACAAACCCATCTACATTTTAAAATGACCTACAACCTTCTTCTACATTAGAAACGACCTTACCAATCGAGGTGACAGCTGGAAATATGCTTTCCATTCCCCTAAATTGTCATCTATATCATTAATGTGGCTTCACCTTTCTGACCACCACCTCCCCCCCCCCCCCCGCCACGCCCGCACTCCACACCCCCCCCCCCCCCCCCGCCCCCCGCCCTCCCCCGACGCCATGCGACATTGTTAAATGTTTTGGTGAAATGCACATACACTGCAGCAACAGTAGGTGCCACCCTCCGCCCCCCCCCCCCCCCCACACACACACACAGACATACACACAAATACGCACACAAAGTCACACGTTGAACAGTTCTATTTTCTGGCATGAAGTCCCTCTGAATAAATCGCGATTATCCATAACTATCCTATGCAGTTCAAATAGAGATTAGTTTTCTCCTTCAGGAGCTTTTGAAATACTTTCCCTGTCACTCGACCACTGATGTGAGTCTCACCATTCTGTATTTTTTTTGTTCCTCTCCAGCACCCTTCTGATAATGTGGAACCACATTCGCAACCCCCTGTTCTCTGGCACTTCGTAAGAGTTTCAACAACACCAGGTTAAAGTCGAACAGCTTTATTTGGTAGCAAATGTTGTTAGCTTTCGGAGCACTGCTCCTTCGTCAGATGGAGTGGATGTCTACTCTCAGACAGGGCATACAGAGACGCAAAATTAAGTTACAGAATACTGATTAGAATGCGAATCTCTACAACCAACCAGGTCTTAAAGATACAGACAATGTGAGTGGAGGGAGAATTAAGCATCGGTTAAAGAGATGTGTATTGTCTCCAGACAGGACAGCCCGTGAGATTCTGCAAGTCCAGGAGACAAGCTGTGGCGGTTACTGTTCCCCTTTTGGAATCTCCACACTCTGGCACTTACCCAGCGTCCCGAAAGTAATTATAATTTTGTGCCAGTGCCACTGGAATTTTCTGCTGGCTTCCCACACCAGGCTGGAAATTAAAACTTATTTGCCTCTGTGTTTGTACGTTTTGATGTGCACGAAAGCGCACCAGCCACTTCTCATTTCCTATGCGAATCTGCATGAGTTTCTCACGGACTCTTTTCAAAAATTGTGCAATTCCTCAGTGAAGTACGATGAGAATTATTCATTCAACACCATGGAACAGATTTAATCACAAAGTTCAAGATAAAAAAACAATCTCAGGAACTATCCCACCCTTCTGCCACGAATAATCCCAATGAAATTGCATTGCGATCCCACTGACCGAAACAGATTACTATTCATGAGGAACAAAAAAAATACATTATTTTTGTGATCTCATCAAGGGAACAGAGTGAGTCAGTAATGGTGTTATGATGTTTAGTTTGTGAAGAGTGGCCCTTTTGAAAGATGGTTTTGTGTTCAGTGCTTGGATGTATACAACGCAGATGCATGCAGGGTAAACATATTGCAGCATTTGTAACAAGGGGCAATCACCGTGGTTGCCTTGATAACAAGATTTGCAGGCTTTTTAATTTTGGCAGCCTTTCAGTTTAAAGAAGACACTCAGCTATCGGGAACATTTCAGATTTGAATTTTCTGTTGTTGATACCACCAGACCAATCCTGGTGATGGGAAAATTGCTGGGTCATTACAGTTATAAAGAGTAACTCAGCTAGCTGCCCGCATTTGAACTGAAGGACTGCCACCTCTCAACACGTAGAGATGGAAGAGTAGCACCTGCCAGCTAAAATATAAAAAAACTCTTCAGAGAACTCTCCATCTAAATAACAAAAATGTACGCCATCCCAAAGAGTTTACAGACAGCAAAGCGGCCAGCAGAACTCCAAACGATTTTCCAAAACCACAAACGTGTTTGGATAATTTTTGTGAGTGAATAGAGTCTGGTTTTTTTTAAGGTAATGTTTGAACAGGTATTTATTTGAACACTATTCCAAGTAGCATCTTCCTTAAATCCATTTGTAACTGGTATAATTAAAGGTCCAAATTGATTAAATATATAACTTGTTGATTGTTCTCTTAAAGCGAGTGCCAGGTACTTCTGTTAATCCACGTCTAAACATTAATGAAGAACAATCCAAACTGTTTTCCAAACGTTTCTAACAGATTATGAATTGAGGCATTCCACTTTTGAGGGATTTGGGGTTGCTTTTCAAAAGGCGAACAACTTCTGCGACAAAAAGAATATTGATCCAATTTTTGCTTGGTTTGGAAGGAGTTTCATGATCTGTGTGATTTTATATTTGCGAACTGTGCCTGCGTCGAAGCATTGCCCAATTCCTGTAAAGGGACAACCAAGGCCTTGGAAAAATCATGGTCTCATAATATTCTGTGATTTTACATGACCATCTGGAATGACTAGTATTCTTTTCAATGCCGGTTAAGAAAGAGCCATAATTGTTCATCGTGCTTGTCATGTGTTCCAAATTATACCACGTTAAAAAAACTGCAGTGCCAAATACACAACGTGACGTGTGTTGTTATGACCAATTAAAAATAATACATTGAATGCTCTTGCCACCAATGGAATCGATCTTCAAGAGCAAAAGGACTGGGTGGGTGCTGGGCGTGGGGGGACGGTGGTTTGGGGGCACAGCGCCAACGTGGACGACACTGCTGTCTCATTGCGCCAGGGACTTTCGTTGGATTCCAGCCTGGTTATTTATCTGTTAATACGTTCTCTCCATGTATTTTCCTGTTTTCAACATATGCTCCGTTTTCCTGCTGCATGTCGAAAGGGGAGCATGTTATGTTCAATTTCGACGTACTTTCCTCCTTAGTGGATCTGTGTTTACACATCTGTGGGTGTTGCTTTCTTCGATGTGATGTACCTTTCAAGCTGTAAGGACATGGTATACTGCAGGCGACCTATTCAATGAACAATTAGCCGTTGAAGCAGGATAAACTCTGAATTGAGCAGCGTCAGATTTTGGAACGGCTGATTGAGAGAAGTTAAGGCAAGCTAACAAAACAACTGTGATTGAGATAACTTCACATCTGCACGAATCTTCCGGGGTGATGACAAATATGATTAAACAAATGACTCAAGAAGCCGTTTATGCCAAAAATATCCAGATATATTTGATCCATCAAGGGCCCCATCTCGATGTTATGAGCAGGGTATGCTCTGTCTTTATTATTTTTAATACAATTAATGGTAATATTTTTGTGTTTACAACTATCATCATCAGGATGAACATTTTTATATAGGACGTAAGAAAAATGCAGTGCAATTTTTATATCTAAAATATTACACTCGAAATGAAAAATTTAGCTGTCATTCGAATTTGTTGTATCATTGATATTCGTAGATGTGCATTTGATATTTATTTTACTATCACCTTTCGTGTTTATTCCTCTTTCTGCAATTATTATAAAATGAACATATTTTGTCGCATATTCGAGTTTTCAATTGATGCAGTAATCACAATAATATTCAATCACATTAATTAAATTATCCATTATTTTCCATTTTCATTCATTATTAGAGCAAAATATCGCTGCGCAGACAACAGGTATTAGCAATCAATATCTCAGATATCAGAGTGACTATTTTTCTCTGGTCGGGTAAAAAATATCACAATAGAAATAAAAATCCAGCATATCCTCTTTTGTAAAAATATCGTCGATTTTGACTCCTTTTGTCATTAAATAAATCGGAGAGGGGATGTTAATGGACGTCCACAGTATTCACAATTCCGAGTGCAATGCTTGGTACTTGATGGAAACTTTGAATCTCCAAAACATCATTATTTTTTTTCTGCACGTCAGTAATGGCGAGATTGTTATTGATTGAATTGGCAGAAGACGCTTAAATATAAATGCTGTCAAAGATCTATGTTCGATGCTCATGTCAGATACTGTTGTCAAGGGTGTTGAACAACGACTCAGCTCATTGAGCGAAGGTATTCGCCACATCTCGACATCCTCAGAAATTGGGTAGTCCAGCAGAAGTGTTCAAAATATGAGGCTCAAGCAGGTGAATCGATGTTCATCCAGAAGGTACGAATGTATTATCCTTTTCAGCCTCCAGCATAGGGACGGTGATTACCTAAGTCAGTCGGCAGACAGTTTGATATGCCTCCTGTGAGATTAACAAAAAACAGCTGAAGGCAGTAGAATTGCCAATGCATGTAAGTGCAATTAACAATATTGCAGCAAATAAATTGAGATTTCCACTCCAGCACTCCCGACACAAAGCCAAGCTGTTCCGTTCAGCTCAAACATTGACATTTACACAGAAAGAGAAAGCACATTCCCTGGTCTGTCCTGTACAGAAAGCAGTGCAAATCCAAAGAAACGAATTATCATTATATTTGCCATTGCCAGTGAAGTTATGAGAAGGGCCATCGATGGCACCATCTGCCATCACATGATTAGCAAACTATTTTCTCTCAGAAACTCAGTTTCAGTTCCGCCAACCACTCAACTCCTGACACTATTACAGATTGCACAGTAATATGGACAAAAGAGCTGAAATTCAGGGGTGAGTTGCGAATGATTGCCTTTGTCATCATGGCAGAATTTGACCGCGAATTAAATCAAATAATACTTCCCGTCGTCTGAGATTCTAAGCCAACGATATTCCATATTCAGGAAGCCTTGACAATATCTAGGACTGGCCAGAAAAGTGACAAAAATATTTAAGACCTCATAGTTACACGAAGTAACAATCTCGTACAACGTAAACCTAACAGCAACCACCATCCCTTTCCACTCGCCAAGCAAAATTGCCACTCTTCTTCAGGCTTTTTACATTCAGCTAATTTACTATTGCTGTATCTATCGCTACAGACACTCTGGGAAACGGCATTGACCAGAAAGAGAGCTGCATGAGCTACGTACATGCAATGGTTGAAAGAAATATCAGTGATTATGAATACTTCTATTGAATCTCTCATCAATCGCTGACTTCTATCTGAATGTTGCAAGTCAGGATCATCATGTAATGCCATTCCCTTGCTCAGATGAATGTGGTCAAATAATATCAGCGCGACAACATAGAGGACAATGTGGCACATTAATTGGAACAGCATCCACGCAATTTAACTTTCTGATCCAGAGATATACTTTGAAAACAGTACATGCAAGCAAGAAAAAAAAAACACTCCGGAAAATGCACATGCCATCTTCATCAGCAGCGTCCAATAACATAGCGATGAACGTCAAAAAGATAAGAGAGAAACTTAAATGCAAACACCCCATCTGGAGGCTACATTTGTGACTATTCCCCACATCTCAGTGCATAATTGGAACACAGCTAGAAATTGGTATGCCATTTTTCGACCTGGCGAGGAAGCACAACTTGCGGCTAGTACAATGATTAATAAATGTCTTGGTCACAGTGATCAGGGATTTTGCTTTAAGTAGTTGCCTATGTTGCCAAAGCCATGAGGTCCATCGTCTCGTACCGAGATCAACTTCAGTGCGTTCACTTAAAGGATATAAAGTCATGGAGTATTAATCTTCAGTGAATCATTTTCCCGCATTATGGGATTCACTAAAGATATGATGAGTAGATTTCTGATCATTGAATATATTATTGGAAATGAGAAGTGAAGGAAGTAAGACAAGTGATCGCTCCTGAGGGCATCGGAGAACATACGAATCTTAATGGGGTGCCTGCTCTCTTTTGCTCCGATTTCTTATGTGAGGAATGGCTATTACTGTTTGCTCGAATCAAATGTTGTGCATGTCCATGGATTTTGACTGAATTCATATTGTCTCTCTCCAATTTATGTGAGTGCCCGTTGTGCCACTGAAACCGGTTTGAAATAGCTTACACAGTAGGAAAACTGCCCTGAGGAATATAACAGCTTGCTTTGGCCAAACATAATCACGCAATCATTCATGCCCACAATACACTGAGAATAATTGAAGGTCATGACAAAAAAGTACCCCTCAGGTCTTTGCCTGTTGAAAATTGTTGAAACGGTCATTAATCAGACAGAGCGATGCATAAAATCAGAATACAAAACACCATCCAACAGATAGATAGATAGATAGATAGACAGACAGACAGATAGATAGATAGATAGATAGATAGATAGATAGATAGATAGATAGATAGATAGATAGATAGATAGATAGATAGATAGATAGATAGATAGATAGATAGATAGATAGATAGATAGATAGATAGATAGATAGACAGACAGAGAGAGAAAGAGAGTTAAATTGGTAGATCGATAAATAGTTATATCGATGTGTTGGCTTGTTCCAATTATTTGTAAGTGGAAAACAAGAAAGAAAACGTTGTTCCATATTAATGCTTCATTTCCGTTCTGCCCAGAAATAATTGCGCTGAAAAAAGAACTTCAAGATGCAGGCAAGTATAAAATATGGGATCTTGTAGCAATGAGTTATCATTCATCAATGTGCTTTGTTGCGTTTTCTGCCTGCTAGATTTAATTTCTATGCTGACGGAAATAACTTTGGAAAATTGTTATTGCATGCTATTTTATTAAGCTTCAAGGAAATGCTGCGTGTTATGGTTTTTACAAACATCAACAGAACAGAACATCCTGCCAACCATTTCGCTGCTTAAATCGTATTCATTTTGCGGCGGGATAAGTTGCTTTTTGGTGGAGGTAGGGGATGGGAGGCATGCTAAATTCACTTTTCGAAAGACCTTAAGGTATACGATATTTATAATTTAATGAATAAAGCGACATCATATATTCGAGTGTGTTGGGGAAGGTGGGGAGGGTAAGAATGCATTTCAAACCGTTGAAAAATTGGAAATATAGTGGAAAACTGCATTAAAAATCGATGGATGTGATGTGCCTAATGATATGGAAATGACCTCTTCCTTCAAGATTCGACTGAGCTTCATTGGAAGAATGCAGATTGCCAAAGACAAAATATGAGTTGCAAGAAAAGGGGAATGGCAAACAATCTGCAGTGGAATGCTTATTTTTCCTTTACAAATATGTTTTCTCTCTGGATGACGGCTTAAAAACTTGAGTTACAAATAGCTTAACAGAATTAATTTGGCTCCTTTAGTACGCCACCATATGATGTAATGACAGTGATTTGATAATTAAAGTAACGGTTCAATTAATACAGCCATTTTGTGGAACTCAGGTTGCATCAATGCTTTCTAAAGTGAATGGTACACAATGTGTAGTTATGCCACTGTTGTAACATGCACAAGAGTACCACTTGGCTTTCACTCAATATGCTCACTGGAAATTCGGTTTCATACTGAGCAGCATAGTTAGATAAGGGGCCGCTATTTTCCTGCAGATGTATTTATGCTCTCTCTCTCTCTCACAGCCACACACACTACCACGTGCTCGCACATTTGTTAATAGTTCCATGAAGTGTTGCATATAGTTCTGATTGATTTGCTTTAACATCTTGTCTTCCAGGGGTCCCCCTCCCCCCACCAAAACTCCCTCCATGAACTCGTCCCCCTGATTGAAGTTCTCACATTTTGGTGTTCAAATCTCTGGTGCGGATTATGTTATTGGAAAATCCCTACTGAGCGACGAGCATTACAATAATGTTCTTGGCCCCATACGAAACAGAAGTAATAACTATTCCCAAATTACGATTCCGGTAAAATTCGAACAACCAGATTGTGAAAGCTTGATGATGGATTTCAAAACACATCGATGATCACACTCCTGGAATAATTCCATTTATTTTCAAATGTAACTGTCACGTTTGTAAATGCCTTATAGCGCATTGAAACTATTTCGACAGTCAGACCTTTTCATGACACTATTACATTATTTTGAAAATGGAAAACATTGCTTTTCCACTTAATATTCTCAGAATAATATATTCATGGAATTATGGAGTCCCTACAATGCAGAAGAGGCCCACTTCGCCAATCCGATCTGCATGACTCTTTGACTGAGCATCTTACACTGGCTCCGCACCCTGCGATATCCATGCATCCCCACGCACATGGCTAAACCATCTAACCAACACACAATATGAAAGTCAAGGGAACTCCATCTGGGTATATCCATCTAAAGTGCGAAGCCTCGGACTGTGGGAGAAAACCAGTGCACCAGGAGGAAAACGTTTCAGGCATGACAAGATTGTGCAAGTTCCACGTAAAAAGTTACCCAAGGCTGGAATTCAACACGTCCTTCAGATCCCTGGTGCCGTGATCCCAGGTACAGTGATCCCTGGTGCAGTGCCAACGTGCCACGCAAAACCTCAGTAGTGTTTGGAAACGGTTCAACAACTTAATTTGGAAGGTTATGGGGAGAGCACTTCAGGTTTTAAAAATGTATACTTCACTTGGTATTAATAACCGGACAACTTTTATCGATGCCGTTGTTAGCTGAAGGAGATAGTAAGGAATATTGGACACGCATATCTATTCGGTGGATGTCGAGGGTCCTTCAGATGTGAACGAATTTGCTACAAATATGGATTCTATCATTTTGTATTTAAATTTCACTCATTTATTTACCTTTTTCGCCCTCCGTTATTCCCTTAGAAAAGTCAGCGGCGGCTACAGATGCCGGTGTGTGCTTTGAAAATTTTCGTGAATTGGGAAAACATTGTTACACATTTTCAGATGGTGTAGAGAAAATGACTGCTCCTCGCTGACGTTGTTGTTCCGTATAATATTGTATTCATAAACGCATGAAATGCAAAATAATCTAAGAGCAGCATTTGGAAAATGTGGCAGCGATTCTCCCGAAAGTGCTGAATTGGCGGGAAAACAGTTCCAAATCCCGACAGTTCTGTCAGTTCAGCTTCTCACCTGATTCTCGGTACTCTGTGCACTGAAGAGGTCCCAGTCGGGAATGCCATTAAAAAAATGGGGTCGGGGCCTATTCGCGCAGGAGCTGGACTGTTCTGCAGCTCTGTGCATGCGCAGTGCCGCCAAACTGTCAACCTCCCGTTTGCTGGCCAGCCTGGGGACCCCGCAGTTCTGCCCCTCCAGCCCCGCCCCCTCCCCTCCCCCCAACCCCCCACGGCCCGATCGCGGCCCCCCAGGTAATTCCCCGGCCAGCCCAGAGCCCCTCCGGCTCGGAGCGCCTCGATATCTCGGGCCGACCAACCAGAAGTGGCGATCACCTCGTCCCCTCTCCCCGGCAGACCCCACCCCCATCGACCCCCTTCCCGCGGTCAGGCACCAACCCCCGGCAGACCACCGCCCCACCAGACCACCCAAATCTCAGCCCGCCCTGCATCCCAGGCCGATCCCAATGCACAGCGACAGCGGGACCCCCCCATCACCACCGGTTGCCCCTCGGCCCCGCCCACGGAAAGCCCCGTCCATTTGGCACTGTCCGTTGGCTGCTGGGCAGTGCCAGGTTGTCCCCTCGTCATGGGCACTTTGGCACTTGAGCTGTGCCGGCGGCACAGGCTGGCACTGTCAGGGTGGCCATGCCCAGGGGCACCACCGCCTCCCCGCCGCCCGACCCCCTGTGGGGCCCTGAATGACCAGCCCCCCGTTCATTCCGGCGATGTCTCCCGCCAGTTCCCCGAACGTGGGCTGCTATCTGAACCCCGCCCGATTGAATTACTCCTTACAGGGTGGGAGATTCAAGGAATCACCTGAAAGGTCCCGATAGTGAACAAATATACATATTTAAAATGCTTGCAGAAAATATTTAAATTACTTACCTGTCCTACCGCCGGTTTCCAGCGTGGGGTGGCCGGCGATTGTTCGCAGGCTCTGGGAGATGCACATGCGTTCACGGCGCATGCACAAGTCCGTATTCCAGGCCGGAGATGCTCGTATCCCACCGTGACCCAACAGAAAAGTTGCGGGTCGAAAAGGGAGAATCGTGGCCATAATTTCAACCATCCTAATCGAGCGGCAGTAAAACGCTGACATGAAGACTACCAAGCAAATTGAAACAAACATGCATTCCTTCATCATAAAAATGTTTTTCGTGGTTGGAATTTAATCGTCATGGGCAGCTATTTGTTAGTTCAGTCAGACGAAAGCTTTTCGGACTCTCAAATGTGGAACATTCAAAAATATCACCTGTGTCCTAAGTCTCCACATACCTCACTGTATGTGCAAAGTGAAATAGCGCCATAGTATTGATTTGCGTTTTTGTTGACTGTGTGTTTTATGTATTCCACCAATAAAGTCGAGTACCATTCCGGACCGATTTCAACTGGCTCTGCTCGTTTAAACCAAGGGCAACTTACAATAGTCAATAACCTTTCCCATGCACAAAGTAAGCTGATGAACTCTGTGAACACTGCTGGATATATATGTCACTGACCCAAATCATTTTAACTGGTGGACCTATGCAATTGCACATACACAAATGGCCATTTGATCAGCTTCTTCCCTTATTTCCATACGTTATTTTAGAATGAATTCTCATTGTTTACACTTCAGTTTCCACATATCCTCCTAGCTTTTATGATAACAAACATTCCCTTTTTCAGCGTGTGTGCCTCTCTGTAAACATCATTCAAATGTTTCCCCCGATTCCTTTGAAACAAAATGGTGAAAACTATTGTTTTTTGATACTGAGGTTCAATACTTGTTTATTAACCGTTATTGGGTGTAAAAAGTTTGAATGAGCCGTTAAATTTTCTAGAACGTCCTGTGTCTCATGGCTGTAATAATATCCTCAATCTAAAAGCCAAAAAATCCCTGTTCCTTTCAGCGGGTCATCAGGACAAAACAAGCAGGAATCCATTTGTCCACATGGTCATGCATCTTGCAGGGTGCCACCGTGCAGGCCGTGCCGGAAATCTCTATCCATCGCAGTAATTCCCTTCAGATTCTGCTTTGGTGCTGACTTATTACCGGGTATGGGTTGCAGGTGCAGGTACAGTGAGGATGGGATTTGCGGGATATTGACCGAGTAAAAAATAATGAACACTGACATAGATCCATGTCCAGGAAGAAATTATTTATTTGCTTGCACATCTCCACTGTTGGGGTGTAGGACTTTGCGGTTGTGTGTGTCGGGTGGATGGGGATTGGGGGTATTGGAAGTGTTTGTAGTGACGTCAGTCAATGTCAAGCAAATAATCTGGAATGTCTAAAATAACTATTGGTGGCAATTCTCATTGTCTAACACTTAATTGGCTTATTGTTAAGTCACAACCAAAATTCGAAAGCTGTGCAAGTCTTGAAGAACACAAGCACAAAGTAGTTCTGTTTTTCAGGCGCGTGGAACGATTTTGAACAACACTCAACGTGCCTTGCTCCTTTGGAACTCATGATGCACGGCAAAAATTGGATTTGGCTGCTCCAAGGCCATTACCGAATGAACTGAAGGAACACTGTGCATGCAGTGAGCTGAATGTCACCGAACTATTACAACTACCTTTTTCTGTGACAGTTTTGTATTGGACAAGAACACTTGTCCAAGGAACTTTAATTCATGTTTTTAAAAATCTGCAATTTAGTATCTACTGATGATCATTGTCGATTGTACGATAAATCCAACTAGTTTACTCATAAGCTTTCGGGAAGGAAATCTGTCATCATCACCTGGTCTGACTTCCATGTGACTTCAAAGCCACAGCAATGTTGTTGAATCTTAACGTACCTCGGACAACTGGGGATGGGAAATAATGGCGGCCAGCCAGCAACGTCCTTGTCCCAAGAATTAATAACAAAGACTACACTCACGATTTCACCTGAGTTTTTTTGCTTCTCTGTATTGTTGATGCTGAAATCAGCGAAATGCTTCTTGAGTTCAAAGTTAGCTACTGGACGAATTAATGACATCCAGCAAATTATTTTCACAGATCATAACGTTACCTCATGAAGCAGATTGTTTAAGATTAACAATAGTTAGAAAATGGATCCCATTAGTATTTTCGTTTGCTTTTTCCTCACCAAAATAGTGGAAGCTGCAAAAACAAAATCCAGGTTAAACCTGCTGAGCTGTCGTCAGTCCGATTATATCTCCCATTTTGTTTTTAATAAAGATATGACAGTTAAAATTTTCCACGGTTCGGCAACTACCCGGATTATTATGGCTAGTGGAAAGTTAGAGCATTTACTTCCATAATATTCACTCTCATTTTCCATACTGTGCTTTTATGTAAGACAAGCTGTCCTGGTGTCTTTCATCATCTAAGTACTGACAGCAAAGTCAGCGCCATGATAAATTTAAAACCACCATTTGGGGAACGACTTGTTTTTTTTTAATTTACCAAAATAAAAACCAGAACAATTTTCCAAGGCCATGTCATAAGGGGTTGGAGTTTAAGAGCCGTGGGGTTATGCTGCAACTGTACAGGACCTTGGTGAGACCACATTTGGAATACTGTGTGCAGTTCTGGTCACCTCACTATAAGAAGGATGTGGAAGCGCTGGAAAGAGTGCAGAGGAGATTTTCCAGGATGCTGCTTCGTTTGGAGGGTAGGTCTTATGAGGAAAGGTTGAGGGAGCTAGGGCTGTTCTCTCTCGAGCGGAGGAGGCTGAGGGGAGACTTAATAGAGGTTTATAAAATGATGAAGGGGATAGATAGAGTGAACGTTCAAAGACTATTTCCTCGGGTGGATGGAGCTATTACAAGGGGGCATAACTATAGGGTTCGTGGTGTGAGATATAGGAAGGATATCAGAGGTAGGTTCTTTACGCAGAGAGTGGTTGGGGTGTGGAATGGACTGCCTGCAGTGATAGTGGAGTCAGATACTTTAGGAACATTTAAGCCGTTATTGGATAGGCACATGGAGCACACCAGGATGATAGGGAGTGGGATAGCTTGATCTTGGTTTCAGATAAAGCTCGGCACAACATCGTGGGCCGAAGGACCTGTTCTGTGCTGTACTGTTCTATGTTCTATGTTCTAATATCGTTGGTAATTTATTCTATGTGAATGCGAATGATGCTGTCCTTCCTATCTTCACAAGTTAAATACGTTACTCTGGCACAATCGAAGTAAGATTCTGCCGCACACTTCATATATCAACTGATACTTGTAAGGTTATGCATTATGCATGAATTCACTAAGCTAGTATTGTAATTAGCCACAATTTACTTAAATGCGAGATAGGCTGTGGGAGCTGAATGAAGCTTTCTCCTTCGCTCTGAAGAGTTGTTGATATTTTAGTTTACTTTTTGTGACAGAACTGCAGAAACAGAAGGTGGATTGTCAGGAAAAGAGTGAGTGTAATGAAAACCATTGGATTCCAAATATGACGTTTTACAATGTTCATACTTTCGGTAACTTCGTTCAATTTTAATATTTCATTAAGGTTTGCATTATGCTGCAGAATGTGCTAAATTTGAAATGCATTTACATTGCTTGTCTAGAGTATGATACCTAAGTTTACTTCAAGCAACTGTGAAGTCTTTCAGCTAACAGCATTGCAAAATGCAAATAAATTATCTGGTCACAACAAACTGTATGAACAGAAATATTGAAATAGTTTTATTTCACTGTATATGAATATAATTAGCAACACCATATAACACACGGTGATCAAACAGTTTAGATGCCATTCTGCTCATGGACAATGAAGTATTGGCATTCTTCGTGTGTCTAGCGTTGTCCAGGTTTTGAATATATATATATATATATATATATGTAAGGGACTGAGGAAAATTTGTGGGGAAGACGTTTACCAGTGTTCTTTGTCCCTTGTGGGTTTCAGTGTCCTGTTTGCCGAGCGGGTGCTGTGAACAGGATGCTGTTGATTGAGTGATGTGGGCTGGGCCAATGGGATTGCTCTGGGGGCGGGAAGAAAAAAGAAGACGCCAGGAAGTGAAGCAGCTGCAGAGCAGAGGAGGGAGTGTGCAGAAGAGGGACAGCCACGTTTTTGAAGAGAAGCTTTTCAGAGGCAGTAAAAAGTCAGTTCGAAGTGAATCTTTCTCAGGGAGAACTGCTTGGTTTTTCATGACTGCCGAGGAGGACAGCCTTCAGCGCACGGGATCTGCTTTACTACACAGATAGCTCACGGCACCTCTGCCTCGTGTGCTTGCTCCATTATCTTCCCTCTCGTAGACCCGTCTGGACTGTGTGTGTGTCGGGGTTAAGTGAGTACTATCAGACAGGAACGGGAACAGAATGTGGTTTTCTTCAGATGTGCACTAGCGGATGGGCCCCAATGTTTAAAATTCAAAGTGCTTGGTGATATTCTGAACATTTCTCAGGTTGAAACTGTGAATTGGAAAATCTTCAGTTCGGATTCTTTACTTGTTTATATCTGCTAATTATATTTGTTATTAATTTTTTTGTTATTCCGAATACCTTGTTGTTCCAAACCTTTTCTCATTATAAGGTTTATCTCAATAACATTTTTGGAGGCACCACGCTAAACATACTCAAATCCTTTTCATGCAAGCCTGTACTGGCATTTACGGGTCAACAGGAAATTTAGCCAGCTCGCCATCAACTGCCAGGAATTCAGGATCCTGTAAATCGAACAGTTAAATAGTAGCCCCATATAGTGATCAGCAGGGGGTTACACACACACACACACATATATATATATATATATATATATATATATATATATATACACATATATATATATATATATAGATGAGTGTTTGACTGAAAGGTATGAAATATACATTATTGTCAGCAATGGGTAAAGTGAACGCACATGGAAGTCATTATAGACATATCAAATTACTTTTTCCCAATGGAATGCGCTGCTTAAGCTCTCCTTAATTCCTAATTGAAAGTTTGTTCTGTGAGCCACAGTCAATGTCCGTCAATCAAATTGTGAATCTTATTTTTCCAACCATATGTTTAAATAATCCTCGTGAGTGCCATTTGAACATTTATTCCTCCCCCTTTCTTGCAGCCTTCTAAGGTTCTAATTCACACAATTGTTGCACGGTGTATTCCAATTCCATAGAAGCATAGAAGCACTAAAATTCAGAAAGAGGTCATGTATCCATCGAGTCCGACGATGGAAATCAAACCAAATAAACATGTTATTTAGGCCCTTCCCTCCATCCTATCACGGTGCCTGGCTAATCCAACGAAACTACACTACACAGGACACTGAGGGGATATTTAGCGGGGCCAATCCATCTCAGGTGTGCGTTTCTGAATTCTGGGAGGAAACCCAGGATAACGCACCGTGAATGTCCAAAATCCACACAGTCACACAAAGCGGGAAACAAACTTGGGCCCCTGGTCCGATGGGGCAGCAGTGCCACGAACAATTGGACCACCCAATCGAATATGGCTGGCTCAGTAAAATAAGGGAAATTGTTCTGAACCTTCAGGGTTACCTGATCACATTTTCCGTCAATTCAATCTTCTGTATGTTTTCACGAGGCAATTCGCTACCATCGCTTGGTGTCAGGCATTAAAATATCATTGTTTTGTCGAGAAACATTTCACATACCAAACACAATGGTGCAGGCGGTAGGATGGCACAGTGTTTAGCAATGATTCCCCATAGCGCCATGGCCTTGTTTCAATTCCCGACTTGGGTCACTATCTGTGCGGTATTTGCATGTACTCCACGTGTCTGCGTGGGGATCATCCGGGTGCACTGTTCTTTTTTTCCCCACAGTCCAAATGCCGTGTGGGTAAGTGATTTGGCCATGATAAATTCTTCCTCAGTGTACATGAACAGGCGCCGGAATGTGGTGAAGAGGTGACTGTCACAGTTAATTCAGTGCAGTGTTAATATAAGCCGAATTGTGACACTGACACACAAATAAAAATGTTATATTTTTTTGCATTCGCAATTCATATACATATAGGTATTTGATGATGTTACTAACAGTCACTGTTTAATGTTGTCATTAGAGCAAGAACTGATCAACAAAACCGAAGGTCAAAATTTTGTTTTACGATACTAATGAAATGAAAAAAATGTACAATGAAAGGAAGCTAGGTTAAAGCTTGAACACTGAGAATAATAATGGAAATCTCGGAGATGTCAGAGGCATTAAACCAATATTTTGTATCCTCTGCACAGTACAATATAACATTTTGTACCAAAAACTGCAGTTTACAGAGTGGAATCTGGTGAAGTTAGCTGAAACAGGGCGAAGGTGCGCAGCATACAGAAGTGTTCAAAAGTAGTTATGTTCGCATGCCTTCATGGTTGACACCCTGGGATGTTAAGGGAGGTACGAACAGAGATAGTGGATGCATTCATTGAAATACTCCAATATTCCCTGGAATCCTGAACAATTCCTGATGGACTGTAAACATGCTAATTATTCAAAAAAGACAGCGGTAGAAATTGGGACGCAATAGATAATTCAACTTGAGCTACCAGGTGTGAAAGTTGCTGGAGTTAATCCTTAAAGAGGAAATGACTAAGCATCTGTAAAGCAACAAAACTCAATGCGCCGGTGCCAGGACAGTTTTGTGAAGGCCAGGTCTTGTTTGACAAACCTGTGAGAATTATTTGAGGATGCAACCAGCAAAGTAGCTAACGGGGATGCTGTGGATATGATCTTTCTGGAATTCCAGAAGGCATTTGAATAAGTGCCACAAAAGAGAGTTGGATCGCAAGATGTTGAGGATACAGTGTTGGCTTGGAATGGGTTTGGTTTACTGACCGAAAGTAGAGATTTGTGATAGCAGCTTTCTTCTACGATAGGCGATCTGTAACCTCTCGGGTTACGCATGTTTCAGTTTTCAAACCACAACCATTTACAATTTATATCAATGATTCACAAGCTGGGACCAAGCCTAGCAGAGAGAAATTTGCTGACGACACGAAGATAGGCAGAAAACAGGCAGGGAAAAAGAGATGAAACGTTTACACATGGCTATTGGCAGGCTCGTGGAATGGGCCAGCTTATGGCAGATGGAGTTTCACGTGTTCAAGAGGTGGAATATCCATTTTGGCCTGCAAAGTAAAGGGGAAACTACTATTTCAATGGGAAAAAGTTTCAAAAGGCTGTGCAAAGGGATCTGTGTTCCCTTGTGCATGAATATCAGAATGTGGGTGTGCGGTGCAGAATTTTACAAGGAACGCAAACGGAATCTGGACATTGTTAGCAAAGAACCTAGAATACAAAAAATAGAGACGTTTTGTTCAATCGTTCAATCATTTTGAAATCGCACTTTGATATTGTATTCAGTTTTAGTCACATTTATGTGGAACCATGTGCTGGCAATGGGGGCAGTTCTGATGTTGATTCCCGGATTAATTGGTCGTTGAATTAACAGAGTAGCGAGGGTTTCCACTCGCTGAATTACAGAAGAATGGGAGGACGTTTGATTGAGTCACAAAAGATACTTAGCGCTATTCGTCAAGTAAATGTTAACAAAATGTTCCTCCTCCTACTAAGTTCTAGGACAATATGTCATAGTTGTAGAGTAAGAGGGGGGATGTTCAAGTCAGGGGTAAGGAGCAACTATTTCTCATAGAACTTTGTAAATCTATGGAACACACTGCCGCACAGTGCAGTGGATGCAAAATCTATCAATGGATTCAAGAACGAGATACACGAATATTTTATCAAAAGCGGGAGGAAAAGGCTATGGGAAAGAGGCAAGGAAATGCAGTTGGGATAAGGCGGTGACCAGCCATGATAATAAAGAATGGTGGAGCGGGCTCAAAGGGCTGAATTGCCTACTGTTACTCCCAATTTCTACTTTCCGACGTTCCTATCCAAGGATCATTTTGCTGTCACATTGCAGGAAGGAGCTCCACATGCATGGTGTGCCTCAAACCACATTTGGATATTCAGCAATGGTATCCATCAAACGATTGAGCTCGCAAGGCATAACTTAGATATAACACAGTGAAGGAGAAAATACAATTGAAACAGGGAAATGAATGTGCACTAATTAACCAAAACCTGTCAGGATAGCAGGAAGATGGAACAAACTCAATGCATCAACGAATAGTGCTCAGGCAGCAATTATCGCAGATCCATCCATGCATATTGACTGAATCAATCGGAAATGGAGAAAAATTAAATTATGAGGATAAAATAGCAAAGAAAGCAATTAAATGAAGCAATTGGAGTCAGAGAGAGAGAGAGGGAGAGAGAGAGCGAGCGCGCGAACGTGCGCGCGAGAGAGAAGCATGCACACTCCTCTAAAGTAATGCAATTTTGGAAATAATGATGTGAAATCTGAAAGTCCCAGGTGAATTTAATGAATTCTTAACAGAAGTGGAATGCGTTAAAATTCCAAAAACGGCAAAAGAATGAAGGGACAACTGGGAGGTGGAGCGCGGAGAGGCGACAGGATTTGGCTGTGGCGGGGCGGATGCAAAACCTATAATAGCTTTCACAACTTGAATATACTGGGGAAAATAATTTGTTTACGATGCATTAGGCTCAGTGGACATGATGGTTTCCATCCTATATTGTTCAAGGAAGCACATGAAATGATTTTGGATGTACTTGAATATCGAAACAAAAAGGTTCTAAAATCGTGGAGAAATTGCAGAAGCATTGGAGACGTGTCAACATAACACTTTTACTGGAATGAGGGAGACCCAGGTCAAGACATGCCATTTGTTTTGTTTTTGGAACATGATAATTGCAAATGTCGTAACAGCAGAGCAGAACATGAATATTATGCTCTTGGAGGGATGAGGTATGGAACAACGTATTAGAAGAGACGAGTATATGTGAGCTACTTGAATTAAAACAAATAAACTTTCAAAAGATACCACGCAGGTGCCTGTTTATTAAAATAAAATCACGCTCTGCTGGAGTTAGAAGCCTTGCTCGTTATCGAAGGCCAAGGTATGGGACAGGAGAAAAACTTCAGGGTGGCAAATATAAGTAGTGGATAAGTAGAAGGATCAGAGCTGGATTCAATATATTTTAAAGTATTTATCAATACCATGTCAGAGGAAAGTGAATGTTTTATTTTTAAATTATTGGTGACACAGAAATATTTGGTCGGCAAATATTGAGGATGAAACAAAAAGAAGACAGAGCGATATGCACAGTTACAGAGAATGGGTGCGTACTGTCTACTCGATTACAATGCAGATAAACGTGAGTCTATATCGGAATAGTGAAATGGTAAAATAGTATTTAAAAGGAGAAAGTTGGCAAAAATATTGCACACGGAGAGATTTGGACTTCACTTTCAGAAATTACCCAAAAACCTACAATGCAAGTTTAACATTTAATGGAGCAGTCAGTTTGAATTTTGACCAGTATTTCAAATGGAACTGAGTATAAAAATGGGAACATATTATTCCAACTGTTCAACGATTGAGGTAGACTAGATCTGCATGGGTTGCACAGCTCTACCGCCGTTTGGAATTAGATATTCACCGACTTTGGATGCAGCGCAGGGCATTTTCATGAGGTCGTTCCCGAGTTTGGAGAGAATTGCTTTTGAGTAAAATTTCAGACGTTTTGGTGTGCATTCAGTTGAGTTTAATAGAATAAATGCGGCCACAGTGAGACAAATAAACATTTTCCCGTGAGTATGAAAGTGTAGGTGCTGAGAAGTTGTTTTCAGTTTTGTGAGAAGTAACGGACATGGCCTCAGTGTAAACCATGAGCCATTAATGGCTTTGATTAGGAACACTTCCTTCTCTCCGAGTTTAGAAACACGATGTAAAGGGCTTTGCACAGTGTTTAAGAGGACTGTTCGGTAAAAGCATTCAAGGCTAAAATAGACAATTATATAATCGGAAAGTGGATCAATGGTTATGGACATTTTATTGGAAACATGAGCCTGGTATTAGCATCTCAGAACAGCCATGTTCTCGCTGAATGGCTAATTAGCCTTGGTGTCCCGATTCGCTTTGTTCTGCTCCGTCTTGTGATCTTATGTTGACATGCATTATTCAATGTCATTTAAACCGTCATTGAGTTGAGTGTATAGTGCTTCAGGCAACAATTGATTATTTTTTTGCATCCCACTTGCTTCCGAGCACAACGTCCGGGTCATAACTCATGCCAATGTCAGTGTCACATGCAAGAAAGTCCGAGCAGCCATTCCACGCAACTTATGTTTATCAGTTCGTTTCGCTTCTCCTTATAGAAATAGATAAGCTGCAGAAAAGGTTTCAAGATTGTGGTGAGCTGACGCGATTAAATTATGCATTCCCAAAATCAATTAGCTAACGAAACATGAATGTCAATCCACAAGAGTCATTGTGGCTGTGTCTAATGGAGACTTCTGGTAGAATGTGTTTATTTCTTCCCCAGTTGAGTGGAATAAGATAACATCTTGTTGGATAAAGAGTTGTCTTGGAAAACTTGGCATGGAATACCATTTCTGATTGACTTCAAATTTGCCTGGTATTATACTCAATTTAATTGAATTCTCTTCAATTGATTCTATTGTGGAGTATATTATGCGTACTCAACAACATAATTGCGGTTTGGAACGAGAAAATATGGTGAATTTTCAACATGTAAAATATTTATTGAAAGATCAGCGACGACACATCAGCTGCAACATTTGAACTCCCTCCTCATAATTGAGCATGGTCACAACTAAACGAACGCAACCAGCAGTTTACTGATTGATATTTCCTCTCTAGTCCTTTTGGAATTCGATCATGAATTAAAATGCATGAAATTGAGGTGGCCACACCTAAATCTGATGTAATATACGAGTAGCACGGTTAGCAATTCAACGTGCAACAACAATTAAAAGACGGAACACAGATAGCTGTTATACTCTCCATGATTCAGCCACTTATCCCACTGCAATTGAACTCAGTAAAATGCGGATCTGATACCACCCTTGGACGAATTTTTGCAGTTTGTTTGTTCTCTCCTTGTCTGTGCGAAATTCCACCTGGTGCCCTGGAATCAACAAACTGTGCAAAGGAGTGGAGGTTAGATGGATTAATCATGATAAGTTCGTAGGTCTAAATGGATAGCAGGAAGAAGGGAAGAGTGACTCTTTATGAGACTCTGTGCAGTCTGCATATGCTGATTGCCCTCCTTCTGCACATTATATTGCCTTTACGTTAGGACCAATCATTAAAATTTATAACAAGTTGTGGTGCATCCTGGTGCCGAAGACAAAACTTATAAACAACGCATTTTAACATCTATTATTTGGTAAAGAACATAATTCTTTCTGTGGGATACGTGTGTTGGCAACATCGCCTGTTTCATTTGCCAGACGGCATCACTGAATGTGAATGAATAGATGATTCCACCATGGAACTATTTTGTTTTGTTTTGGAGATTTTGTAGCTGAGCCTCTTTTGAAAATAAATATGAATCTATTTTTTATTCATTGTTCATTGGTATGCTGCATCCAATACAACAGAAATTGAGGAGGAGTTATTATTTCCTTCCCGTTTGCAGAAATCTTTTGACTGATGCTCTTTTCCGCAGCAGTTTGGTTAGGAACGTGCGTACACAATCTGGAGAGCACGTTATTTTTTTTTCTAAGACTATTGAATTCTTCCAATATGACTCCTAGTAACAAGTGAGAACGTATACGTTCCTGGACAAGCATAATATAGACAGGATAAAAGCAAAATACTGTGGATGCCAGAATAGGATGCAAAACATAAAATGCTGGAAAATTTCAGCAGGCCTCACGATATCTGTGGAAAGAGAATAGAGCCAAAGTTTCGGGACTGATTGATTTTTCGTCAGAACCTAAGTGAGCTCGTCGGAGCTCTGAGTCATGATCACCCAAAATCGAAAGATTGACTCTATTCTGCATTCTCAGAGCCAGAGCTGCAGAAAGTTTCCAACATTTTCTGTTTTGGATACCGTCGACATGGAGGGGAAAATACCTCGTTGCATAATCATGGATGGATCCACTGAATGTCCTTTGCCTTCAAAACCCGAAATAAGCGTCCAACCCAAAGGAGAGAACACGTAATTGAGCAGGAAGTTAAACATTCAATTATTTAGGGTAACCAGTTGCTGCAAGTCCTTTACTTGAATTATTGAGTGGCTGCCCTGTTGATACAACTGTTCTAATGGCATCTAGCAACCAAATAATTACAAATTATGTGGCAGCCTTTCACAATCTTGAAGAGTGTCATTTGGGAAACTGGCATCACTATGTTTTGTCCAACCAATTGTAATATCCTTGCTTTGTTTAGAATTACAAATTGTGACACTTCAGTCGTCTTTTCCGTCCTTGACAATTGAACAGAAACTGTTATTGATGTTTCCTGCAGAACAAAATATCGCTGAGAAAGATGAAGGTATTTCTATCTCTGAAAAACAAAGCTTGCGTGTTCTTAAAAATGCAAAGATATCCACAGTCACTTCATACTCCAGATATTCAGCTAAAGAAACTGACTATCGTTTCCAGGGTGTAACAGACATGATATCACTGCCCTCTTTCACGCATCAGTACATGGTAAAGTTCAACATCATTTCTAATTCTTGAGAAAAGTACTCACATTTTTATATTAATGGTTTTATACGTTTCAAATTTAGAATTTACAACCTTTGGAAGGCAAGGATGTTGAGGACTCCGGAACAGCTGCAGTGCAATTGAGTTTAAATAAAATTATGTTGTTTTTTATTATGTTATTTCAATATTTATTTATTATTAGTGTGAAAAATATGCTTACCCTAACACTGCAATGAAGTTACTGTGAAAATCAGTTAATACGAACACTAAATTTTCCCACAAATATTCATCAGGTTGATCGAGTGTCGCTTGCAATGTGGTGAATTAAGCTGCATACAATCCTCAACACACGGTGTGAAAGACGTCCAAAAATGTTGTCTCAAAAATCCACTGTTTGCACAAAAAGTCCGTGCAGCCCAAATACTTTCCTGCAAGAAATGCGTGAAAGATCCAATGAAACATACATAATGTTAATAATGAGCAAATTCATGATGAAAAAATAACATGTTGGACAGAGAACAGGATACAAATTATATTTGACAAAAAAACTGCAAGCATAAGTGTCCTTATGAAATCCTTGTATGAGATCATAATTGTGGCATCAATATGGAAAGTTCCCAGACAATTTGATGATTAAGATGCATTATATGTATTATGTTTTGTTTATAAAACTATGAATGTTGCATTTTTGTTTCTAAAGTCAACTAAAAAATAGTGGAGGGAAAAGGAACTGTCTGCAAAGAAGCACGTCATCATGTGCCCCTTCTGCATTGTCAGCGTTTAATCTGGATCTCCGCATGGGAAATTCCCTTCCTTGAATGTTTTTTACAATGCTATCAAACGTATATATTGTTTTCATAATGCAATGCTAATTTCGCAGCAGAACATGGATCCCTGAGTTCTCGCATTACTGAAACCTCGAGAAAATGCTGTTCCATTTATTAGTTTGGTCATCTGATTCGTAAAGACGTGGCAGTGCATACACATCTCGTTTCACATTTTCACTGTGAAATGATGCTCTGCCTGACAGATGATAACGGAAGATAGAAAATATGACCAATAAGAAACGCTGGTATGGTTGGGTCTATGTTCTCCTGCGTAATTAACATTGCATTAGGAAAAATTAGACATATGATAGCATTGTCAAAGCAGTCAAGGAAGGGAATTTCCAATTGGTGGGATCAATATTAAACGCTAAAAATGCAGAAGGTGACAATAATTGTGGAAATTATGGCATGTTTCTTTACCGACAGCATTTTGACAATCTGAAGCACAACACTCGAACTTTATTTGACGAGCGTAATGCATGACTGTTTTGCTGGAAAAACTGTCTGTAAAGCTGTTTTACTGTATCCGTATTTACTGAGGAAACGGGCACGGAGTCTACGGAAATAGAGCAAACAGATAGAGAGGTCATGGAACATTTGCACATTAAAGGGGAGGAGGTGCTTGCTGTCTTGATGCAAATCAGAGTGGATAAATCCCCAGGACCGGACAGGCTATTCCCACGGACCTTGAGGGAAGCTGATGCTGAACTTGCAGGGGCGCTGGCAGACATACTTAAAATGTCAGTATTCACCGGGGAGGTGCCGGATGATTGGAAGGTGGCTCAAGTTGTTCCGTTGTTTGAAAAAGGTTCCAAAAGAAATCTGGGAAATTATAGGCCATTTCGTTTGACGTCGGTGGTGGGCAAGTTATTGGAAGGTGATAAGGGATCGAATCTACAAATATTTGGATAGACAGGGACTTATTCGGGAGAGTCAAAATGGTTTTGTGCGTTGTCGGTCACGTTTGACCAATCTATTCGCGTTTTTCGATAAGGTTACCAAGAAAGTGGATGAAGGGAAGGCGGTGGATGTTGTCCATCTGTATTTCTGCAAGGCCTTTGACAAGGTCCCTCATGGGAGGTTCGTTAGGAAGGTTCAGTCGCTGGGTATACATAGGGAGGTAGCTAATTGGATTAGACACTGGCTCAATGGAAGAAGCCAGAGAGTGGTTGTGGAGGTTTGCTTCTCTGAGTGGAATCCTGTGACTAGTGGTGTGCCGAAGGGATCGGTGTTGGGTCCATTGTTGTTTGTCATCTATTTCAATGATCTGGATGATAATGTGGCAATTTGGATGGGCAGGTTTGCTGATGATACAAAGATTGGAGGTGTAGTGGACAGTGAGGAAGTTTTTCAAAGCTTGCAGAGGGATTCGGACCAACTAGAATAATGGGCTGAAAAATGGCAAATGGAAGTTAACGCAGACAAGTGTGAGATACTGCACTTTGGAAGGACAAACCGAAGTAGAACGTATAGGGTAAATGGTAGGACTCTGACGAGTGCAGTTGAACAGAGGGATCTGGGAATACTGGTACAGAATTCCCTAAAAGTGACGTTACAGGTGGATAGGGTCGTTCAGAATGCCTTTGGTACATTGGCCTTTATAAATCGGAGTATCGAGTATAAAAGTTGGAGTGATATGGTAAGGTTATATAAGGCATTCGTGAGGCCGAATTTAGAGTATTGTATACAGTTTTGATCACCAGTTACAGGAAGGATGTAAATAAGGTTGATGGAGTGCAGAGAAGGTTCACAAGGATGTTGCCGCTACTCGAGAAGCTGAGTTACAGAGAGAGATTGAATAGGTTGGGTCTTTATTCCCCGGAGCTTAGAAGAATGAGGGGAGATTTGACAGAGGTGTATAAGATTTTGATGGGTATAGATAGAGTGAATGCAAGCCGGCTTTTTCCACTGAGGCTTGGGGAGAAAAAAAAAACAGACGGCCTGGGTCAGGGTGAAAGGATAAAAGTTTAAAGGGAAATTTTTTTGGGGGGGCGGTGGCTTCTTCACGCAGAGAGTGGTGGGAATCTGGAATGAGTTGCCGCATAAAGTGGCAAACTAGTGTTTTGTCGGACGGAGTATCCTCATGAGGCAGCTGAGATGGGCACTTGACGCCAGCTTCAAATTGCTCAAATTCAGAGCGGAGAGTCGAAGATTGAATATCAGACAGTAGATCCGCAGGAGTGAAGAAACTAACTTTATTATATTTGCAAATCAGAATTTGCTAAATGGCATGCATTTTGAACTTGCATTGAACAAAGCTAATCAACAGATAGCTCGAATAGAAACGCGGCAAAAACAGGCCCTTGCAGCAATGGACGCGTTGCTCAAGTAGTCCCAAAATCGCTAACTCAGCATCGCTGGATAATCAGTCTTCAGGCACGTCAGAGAAAAGTCAACATCTATGGTACTGGTTTACGATCAGTTGCTGTTGTGAGAGTTGCCGATCTCGTAAACAAAGTACCGATGTTCAGATCAGTGATAAAAGAAGGACAATCATCCAGCTCCAGAGAACTAGAGACCCGAAATGTTGAGGGGATTATTGAAGAGTAATGTATTTGCACATTTCTGATTGAAATAATTGACAGGCAGATAAACCTTTGCTGATTTCCACTGTACATTTTTTTCAGTGGGATAGGAAGTGTGTCAAAGGCTCATGTGCGAAACAGCTTTTCAAGTATATTCAAGATAATTAACGTAGCCAGTACAGAAAATCGCAACAGGATGGAAGTGAAATTTAACGTTTGGCATTGGGGTGACTGACGTAAGCAGTACTGCCCAGAAATCTTAGACAATACACGATTCACAAAGCCGGTGTTTCTGAATCAAAAATGTAACTGTTTTAAAACTGGAAAATGCTCGCGTTAAGTTGTTCTGGCATAGGGCAACAGAGCGTCTCTAATGAATCTAAGGATACAAATCGAAAAACAGGTCTTTTATAGATATTTTTCTGATCTGTCATTCCCGCCTTTCAATAACTTGAAATCAGTCATCTTCGAGATACACAAGTCAACAATATTACCTGCCATGTACTTTGGATAATCGCATTCCGCTCCTTCATATAACGATAATTTAATATTCCATGAAATCCTGAAGCTAGCTGTTGCCTCGGCTTTGTGCCAAACCCTGGTTGCCCCAGAACGGAAGATGCTTAGTGAAAGTTCAGCTGACATTCTCACGGGTTCCTTAAAAGTTCACTGTCTAACCAGATAGACTCGTGCCATCACATCTTCGCACTAGTCCATCTCGTCTGAGCAGAACAATTAATCCTATTGATTAAATATGATTAGGTGCTGTAACCGTTCTTCCATCCGAAACAATAGTTGATAAAACTTGCTTATTTCCAAGGAACAAATGTTCTCCTGAAATATGACATCAAACTAATGACATTTACAATGGTAAAATGTTTTTGACCAAAGTGAACCTTTGACATCAATTATAACACATCTAAAATGCTAGCAGGTGTGTAGAACAAACATAATAACATATTTAAAACAATTACTGTATCTCATCTGTGTGAATTGATTGTGTTCGCCGATTTCAAATGTCATTTAAGTGAATGCTAATAACTCTAAGTGTGTCTTTAATGTCTACTGTTGAAAAGTACACTGGCTCTTGAGGGAGTGGAGCGAAGGTTGACCAGGCTGATTCAGGGGATGGAGGGACAGATGTTTGAGGAGAGATTGGCTAAGTTAAGTTTGTTTTTGCAGGGCTTCAGACGAATGGGAGGGGACCTCATAGAGACTTGTAAAATTCTAGAATGACTGGGCAGGTTAGCTGCACGGAGGACTTTCCGGGGTTTTGGGAGTCCAGAACCAGGAGTCACAGTAGGAGGATTCGGGGTAAACCATTGAGGTCGGAGACGAAGAGACATTTCATCACCCAAAGATTGGTGAGCCTATAGAATTCAATACCACAGGCAGTAGTTGAAGCCAAAACACTGAATGTATTCAAGAGGCATCTGGAGATAGCACTTCGGACGAATGGAATCAAAGGTTATGAGGACAATGCAGTATTAGGCTATTGAGTTGGATGATCTGCCACGTTCGTGATGAATGGCACAGTGTGCTCCAAGGGCCAAATGGCCTCCACCTGCTCAATATTTCATCCTAGGAAATGAAGTTGAGGAAGTTGATGATATTGGTTACGAATGTGGAAGTAGTAGCAATAAAAATGATACACGGAGAACAAAAACAGCGATTAATATACATTGAAGTAGAGTAAAATACTGAATTTGGAGAAAAACTAATTTGAAATCTTTAAGTGGTGATCTGCCAAAATTGTCTGTGTTATGTAACTTAAATTGCTAACAGTGACAGACTAGTGGTACACATTCAAATGTATATTTCGATGGGCTTAGTGGCAGCACAAACAGAACACGTGGAATAGTATTGGAACTGCTGGAATTTTATATATATATATATATATATATATATAAATATAATCTATCTATCTATCTATATATATATATATAGATAGATAGATAGATAGATAGATAGATAGATAGATAGATAGATAGATAGATAGATAGATAGATAGATAGATATGTAAGAAATGGTAATCAGGATATCAACTGGGTTATTTGGTTTATGTAAGAGACGAGGATCCCATTGGCATTAAGTTATTTATCTCTGTCATCACGATGGATGTGGACGCTGCTCACCATTTGCTGAAAATGAAGAGTGTGGCACATTAATCATGACGGCCAGGAAATAATGAAGACACTATCATCATTGAAAGTCAATGAATGATCAACAAGGCAACATTTTAATCACATGATGACGTTGTAAGCTCGGAGATCAAAAAGGCGGATCACCTAAGGCTTATTTTTCGACTCTCACTAAATACAGCTATTTTATCCAGAGAATTGGAAGACTGCAAATGTTGTATTAAAACTTTGAAAATAATAAAGTGAGACATAGGACAATTAATTAAAGTCCAAACTGCCTGACTTTTGTACTGAGAATAACATTAGAACCAAGCCTCCATTCCAGCCTCGGAACACACTCTGTACGGAGATAACACCTTCTTCCCGTGTCTGCGTGAGTTTCCTCCGGGTGCTCCCGTTTCCTCCCACAGTCCAACGCTGTGCGGGATAGGTTATTTGATTGTGATAACTTGTCCCTTCGTGTCAGGGAGATTAGCAGTTTAAATATGTGCTGTTACGGGAAGAGGGATTGGGTGGAATTGTGCTCGAAGTGTCAGATGAGTTCCTTCTGCACTGTAGGGATTCCATGATTCTATGATTCTATGAAGTCTGAATTGCAGTGTATTTTTTTTTTCATTTCACTGGGATAGTCAGTATGACATTGCTTAAGGGAAGTCGTGCCTTTCACACTTCTTTTTTCCCAAAATGTAACAGTGAGCACTAATGAGAGTCGTGCATGGTATACTTTCTGCAGCGATTCCAGAAAGGTATTTGCCAAAGTATCCTGATGTATTCTTGTCAGAAAATCCATACGTGGAATGATGGCAGATTCCTCGATTTCATTCAACATTGTCACAGTTACAGGGCATCGACAGAAAGTTAATGGATTGGAAAACTATGTATCGTGCCCGACAGCTGTTTACTGTCATGTCCATGTTTGTGTTGCACATACCATAATTTCGAATAAATGTGGAAGGCAACTTGGAAATTGGAAGATGAACTTGTATCAGCCATCTTGCCGATAGTGGTGTTGAAAGCTGTGCAGTCCAGGTTAGCAGAAAAGCACGAGGTTTGACGAATCGAGTTGAATCCGGATCACTACAAGAATTCGCATTGGGTTGAATTCAGATGGAAGCAAAGCAATTTGTTATCCAATACATAAAACGATTTAATATACATATAAATGGGTTGAAAGATATTTGTGTACATGATCACATTTACCACTTGATCTTTTTAAGAGTCAGATAAGCTACTGCTGGAGATGACAAAAACGTTGATTAATTTCTCAAGAAACTCAGTTCCAAAAAATAGGTTCAGCTGTTTCGCTGTATGAAAAATGGAGTGTTATCTTGCAAGTTTTATGCTTCATGGTTTTGCATACAATCTGCTGAGCACGTTTCAGGAAAAAAAAATAATTGCTGTCAAATGCAAAAGTTCGAAATGCCCAGATGGATTGGATGGGGAAGAATTGTTTCCGATATGGGCGAGTTCAAGTAACAGGAAGACATATTTGAGATGATTTATATAGTGATTGCAGGGGACAATCGGGGAAAAAATCGCTTCCAATGATGACATTTACTGCACAAATTTACGGTTCAAACTCGCAATTCAATTGAAAGGTACCTCAACCTACACCTCAGATGTTTTAATCAGCAAAAGTCCTGGAATAGGGAATTAGAATCGAAAGCTAGATTTTTCATTCAGATGACGCATACATGATGTCCAGGATTTATCCTTTCTTTGATCGATTGTTTCAAAAGGCTCTAATGTTTATTTTTCAAATTAGCTTACAATTTACTTCATATTCTTCATTTGGATCACTTGCTTTTCCCCCAAATTATCTGAAATATATAGCTCTGATGAATGGTTATCACGACTCGAAGATTGGCTCTATTCTTTTTAAATAGCAGTTGTCAGACGTGCGGAGACGTTCCAGCATTGTATGTTGTTGTTTTAGATTCCAGCATCCGCAGCATTTTGCTTTTATCTGAAATGCGTAATTGTATTCGACGATACGACTCGTTGACATTGCAATAGAGGACCTCAAACTTTTCTCTGCAGCAAGAAGGATATAAAAAAGTAGCTTTTTACTGGATCCTCTATACCAGAACCTGCCCATGTCTTTTGCAGCTCAGTTGAGTCTCGTTTTTGAAAATATCTGCGAAGATTCCATAAAATCTGATGCATACAGATATGTTTGACATATGATTTTGAGTCTAACCAATTAATTACCCCCGTTCAGACTGTTGCAATGAAATGATTCAGACTATTTCTTCCCCTTCAGATGTAAATAAATTGAAGGGCACCATCAAAGAATGCGGTGAGATTCATGAGCTTTGTGTTCCTTACATTTCTGCTAAATTAATTCCCGTGCCGATTTAACTCATGGTTTTAAAATGATAAAGGGCTACTCATGTGTGCAATTTGCCAATCTTCGAAATCAAAAACAAGGGAAAAAGATCAGTTTCTACTATTTTAATTGGTCTGCCTGACATCAAACGCTGTGTAAATATTATATATATATATATATATATTGTTCCCTAACTGTGATGGTATCGATACTGCAAATGACTTAATCGCTTTCGAAGTTAATTTGAAATATCCAAAGTGTAAAAAAAAACAACACGTTCTTTTTTTTTCGAATTGATGAAAATATATCTCTTCATATATGGATTGCAAACTGCGGAGAAAAACATAACATGACAATCAGCGCTCTTGACTGCTACCCACTGAATAAGGGCTAATGCTTACAGAGGGTTCTTTATGACATCCGAATAAAAAAAAATAACTAATACCGTACAAATGGTTAACAGACTAATGCGAATGCAGTGCTGACAACGTAAAGACTTTGTACCACTTGCAAGGTTTGATAAACATCATTTGGCAAGCATTTGGTCATCTGAAAACGCATGGACGGAACGGTTGTGTTACATGCGCACCGGAGATGGTAGGGAGCTCTTTCTTTATCAGTTACGCTGCACTATCAGCAATATTTGAACATCAGTCTTCAGACCGCGCACAATATTCGGGAATGAGGCTTGAAAACGTTCAACCTTCTGACTTCAGAGTGAAGGAAGAAGATATGGCACGTTTTCTTTCAGCATAGCAAAATTACAAATGGATAAATTGGATATACTGTTTTCCTTATTGCTGTGAGCCGATTGGTTGCAGTGCATGTGCTGTTGCACTCAAGATTAATTTAACCGATCAAAGTGCCCTGTCATCGATTAAACCATAACTCTATTTGACTGTCCTTAGTTTATTATTTTTAATCTGTCAAATGTATGCAATTCTTTTTCTTACAGAAGGAAAGATAAAATCAAATCACAATGGTTAGTGCGTTTGCATAACTCGATATGACAGCATGGCTTGAGAAGCCATTTGCGATGCAAATTTCCTTCGTGAGGGTGATAACAGAGCCGCGACAGTGCGACAGAGAAGCCAACAAAATGTCGGGAATTCGGGAAGAAGAGTTGCAAGACTGTCCAGAAACACTTGTGAAATTAAGTGAGAGGTGAGAGACTAAACACGTGATGCAAATTGACAGTCAGCACGAGGCGCTTCATATCAGTGAAACAGGGTGCAACTGACGATTCATTCAGGGTTAAGTGAATGGATAATCTTATTGTATAACATTATATATAATGAATGTGAGTATAACAAAAAACATTTCGTCCTGTTCCGCCTCTAATCGTCTTTTTTAATGCCATCTTCAATCTACATTTGCAAATTCATTGATAACTCCAGAAAACAACAACTCGTACAGTAAAAATGTAGGTCTCTCCTCAACTCCAAGCGTTAGCTTCGCTTTCGTCTCACCACGTCAGGAATCTGAAGACCAATGATAATTCTCCAAGGGCCTTGTTCAAAATCCCACAATGACGTTTGGTGTAAGTCGTGCCCCATAATAATCTGGAATTCAAAGTAAAACGAATGCACCAAAACCATTCTCGATTAATTTAAAAAAAACATAGTTCAGTAATACACGAAGCAGAAGTGGTGCCCATGGCAACGCAGTTGATTCTGAAATTCCCTCTGAAATGATGAAGTCAGCCCGACATTTAAAGGAAAGTAATGGTGTTGCAAACACTTTATGGGAAATAGGCTAAAAAGTAGCGCCTCCAGGGTGGCCATCTCTGGGCTGCTCCCAATGCCTCGTGCCAGTGAGGCTAAGAATAGGGAGTTAGTAAAATTGAATGCTTGGCTAAAGGACTGGTCCAGGAGGGAGGGCTTCATTTTCCTTGATCAATGGGAAGTTTTCAGGAGAGGATGGCACCTGTACAAGAAGGACGGGACACAACTAAGTTGGAAGGGCACGAATATCCTGGCTGGGAGTTTTGCGAGTGCAGTTCGGGGGGGTTTAAACTAGTATGGCAGGGGGGAGGGGATCAAAATATTAGGTATACAAGTGTAGAGGCTGGGGACGAGCTTAGGGCTGGGACAAGGCTGGCAAAGAAGAAGAGCACTATGGGGGAGGATGACCTCACTGGGTCTGGATGTCTGGAGTGCTTATACTTCAATGCAAGGAGCGTAGCAGGTAAGACAGATGAACCTAGGGCCTTAATGCTCACGAGGAATTTGGATGTGGTTGCGGTGACAGAGACTTGGTTGAAAGAGGGACAGGACTGGCAGCTGAATATTCCGGGGTACAAGTGTTTTAGGCGAGACAGAGGAGGGGCCAGAAGAGGTGGGGGAGTAGCAGTATTAGTTGGAGAGCATATTACAGCGGTGCAGAGGGAGGACAATTCAGAGCGGTCGTGTAACGAGTCACTCTGGGTGGAGCTTAGAAACAGGAAGGGCGCAGTCACTATGTTGGGGGTGTGCTACAGGCCCCCCAACAGCCCAAGAGAAGTGGAAGACCGGATATGTCAGGAGATACTGGATAGGTGCAGGAAAAATAGGGTTGTTGAATTGGGAGACTTCAATTTCCCTGGTATAGACTGGAAATCGCTGAGAGCACGGACTCTGAATGGGGAGGAATTCGTAAAATGCGTACAGGAGCGTTCGTTGGAACAATATGTAGATAGCCCAACTAGAGAGGGGGCTATACTGGACCTCGTACTGGGGAATGAGCCCGGTCAGGTCTTCAATGTTTCGATAGGGGAACATGTGGCAAATAGTGACCACAATTCTGTTAGCTTTAGGATAGTGATGGAAAAGGATGAGTGGTGTACCAAGGGTAAGGTGTTGCATTGGGGGAAGGCTATCTTTAGTGGGATTAGGCAGAAATTGGCAGCTCTTGATTGGGAGAGGGTGTTTGAGGGTAAATCCACATCTGGCATGTGGGAGTCTTTTAAGGAACAGTTGTTAGGACGACAGGACCGGCATGTGGCTGTTAAAAAGAATGATAGGAAGGGTAGGATTCGATGACCGTGGATAACCAGGGAAATTGAGGGACTGGTCAAAAAGAAAAGAGAGGCGTATGTTAGGTCCAGGCAGCTAAAAACGGAGGGAGCTCTGGAGGAGTACAAAGAAAGTCGGAAAGAACTCAAACGGGGAATTAGAAGAGCAAAAAGGGGTCACGAAATGTTCTTGGCAGACAGGATTAAGGAGAATCCCAAGGCATTTTACTCATACGTTAGGAACAAAAGGGTTGTCAGGGAAAAAATCGGACCTCTCAGGGACAAAAGTGGGGAATTATGCTTGGAGCCCAAAGAAGTAGGGGAGATCCTAAATGAATACTTTGCGTCGGTGTTCACAAAGGAGAGGGATGTGTTGACTGGGAATGTCTCGGAGGGGAGTGTTGAACCGTTGGAGAAAATCTCCATTACAAAGGAGGAAGTGTTAGGTTTGTTATAGAAATTAAAGACTGACAAATCCCCAGGGCCTGATGGAATCTATCCAAGGCTGCTCAGGGAGACGAGAGATGAAATCGTTGGGTCTCTGACGCAAATCTTTGTCTCGTCACTGGATGCAGGTGTGGTCCCAGAGGATTGGAGGATAGCTAATGTGGTCCCGTTATTAAAGAACGGTAGGAAGGATAACCCGGGTAATTATAGGTCGGTGAGCTTGACGTCCGTGGTGGGAAAGTTGTTGGGGAAGATTCTTAGAGATAGGATGTATGCGCATTTAGAAAGGAATAAACACATTCACGATAGTCAGCATGGTTTTGTGAGAGGGAGGTCATGCCTCACTGACCTGGTGGAGTTTTTTGAAGAAGTGACCAAAATGGTTGACGAGGGAAGGGCCGTGGATGTCGTCTATATGGCCTTTAGTAAAGCGTTTGACAAAGTCCCTCATGGTAGGCTCGTGAAAATAGTTGGATCTCATGGGATAAAGGGGGAGGTGGCTAGATGGCTGGAGAACTGGCTTGGTCACAGAAGACAGAGGGTGGTAGTGGAAGGGTCTTTTTCCGGCTGGAGGCCTGTGACTACTGGTGTTCCGCAGGGCTCTGTATTGGGACCTCTGCTTTTTATGATTTATATAAATGATCTGGAAGAAGGTGTAACTGGGGTGATCTGTAAGTTTGCGGACGACACACAATTGGCAGGACTTGCAGATAGTGAGGAGCATTGTCAGAAGCTGCAGAAGGATATAGATAGGCTGGAAATTTGGGCAAAGAAATGGCAGATGGAGTTCAATCTTGATGAATGCGAAGTGATGCATTTTGGTAGAAATAGTGTAGGGAGGAGCTATATGATAAATGGCAGAACCATAAAGGGTGTAGATACGCAGAGGGACCTGGGTGTGCAAGTCCACAGATCCTTGAAAGTGACGTCACAGGTGGAGAAGGTGGTGAAGAAGGCATATGGCATGCTTGCCTTTATAGGACGGGGCATAGAGTATAACAGTTGGGGTCTGATGTTGCAGATGTATAGAACGTTGGTTCGGCCACATCTGGAAGACTGCGTCCAGTTCTGCTCGCCACACGACCTGAAGGACGGGGTGGCTTTGGAGAGAGTACAGAGGAGGTTTACCAGGATGTTACCTGGTATGGAGGGGCTTCGTTATGAGGAGAGATTGGGTAAACTGGGGTTGTTCTCCTTGGAAAGACGGAGGATGAGGGGAGACTTAATAAAGGTGTATAAAATTATGAAAGGCATAGATAGGGTGAACGGTGGAAAGCTTTTCCCCAGGTCGGTGGTGACGTTCACGAGGGGTCATAGGTTCAAGGTGAAGGGGGGGAGGTTTAACACAGATATCAGACGGACATATTTTACACAGAGGGTGGTGGGGGCCTGGAATGCGCTGCCAGGCAAGGTGGTGGAGGCGGACACGACACACTGGGAACGTTTAAGACTTATCTAGACAGCCATATGAACGGAGTGGGAATGGAGGGATACAAAAGAATGGTCTAGTTTGAACCAGGGAGCGGCGCGGGCATGGAGGGCCGAAGGGCCTGTTCCTGTGCTGTATTGTTCTTTGTTCTTGTTCTTTATGTTGAGAGAGACTTCTGGAGTCCATTAAATTAGGATAAAACAGACAGATCATTTGCGGCATTTTCCTGTTCTCCAACACTTCTCTTTGACACCACAAACATACATTAACCTTCAACAGCTTACATCGGATTGAAAGCCATTATGCATGTACAGCGGATGGCATAATCACTCGATAGGGTAGAGATAATATTGGTTGAAGGTAAAACACCTACGTTCGAAATATTTCAAAAAGCTCTGTCACTCAAGCGTAAGCTTCCGTCTGGTTCTTCAAAGATTCAGCAAGAAAGAACTATATAAAATCACAAGCAATATATGTCAGCTGTTACAATTTTTTCTCACAAAAAATAACATCGTAGAGATTGTTGAAAACCAATTAATTCAGCGACAGATCGTCGCAAAGGATTGTTCACGTCACACTCCCCCATTATAAAAACAAAATGGTATTTATACGAATAGTTACACATTTTCAGTGCTACTCGAGGTTCTTGGGATAAAGAACGTGCCCCTGAAACATGCACAAAACAATGTGCCTGATTCACAAGTCTATGTCCCTTTAATTATGTCTCGTCAATGAGCATTCCGAACAAATGAAAATTGCACCAAATTCATGTGAGATTCAACATTATCAAAGGAGCATCCCAACTAGAAGCTCTGTGGAATACGAGTGACGAGTGAGGTGAAATTTTGTGGTTATTTCAATAATACATCGGCCACCTCAACGTAATTTAATGGCACAGGTTTTAATGACATGCTGCCTAATTGTTCGGGGGAGTACATTTTCAACAATACTGAAGAAGATTGACAGCGTCAATAACCATACAACATTCCTGCCCTTCATCTCGCTACCAAATTAAACCATCAATCCCTCCGGCCCAACAGCAAGTAAGTAGCTATTTTCAATGTTCAGTTCAACATTTCCCCATCGTGCATTCAAGGTAACCCTCAAATCACGTAACTTAAATATCGCACAATTTGAAAAGCAGGTGGAGCTGTCGAATAGAGGAACCATTATATTCTAGATCCTGAATTACACCGCTGAGACCATATTTGACAGGGAAACGAAATCAGGGATTCTAAACAGTTTAGCTCTGGAATCCTGCAATTTGCAGCATTATTCATCTCGATGTGTTTTCTCCGTCCCACTTGTCTTTATGGACTTGCATGCAAAATGGCCAATATTGGATTCAACGATCAATTCTGCAACACAAATCCTCGCGCTCTCCCATCCTGAACCCTTGTGACCATTCAGACATCACAGCATTTTTTCTGTCTTCCCCAGATTTGGAAAAACTGAAAAGTGACCTTGAAGATTGTGGTAAGTGGGAAAATAACGAATTCTCTCACACCATCAAGTTCCCAATGGAAACAACCAAACGTTGAAACACTTGACCAAGCTCCTTTGTCCAAATATGTGATATCGGAGTCTCTATTCCACTCGACGCTCTTCCCAAACAGCCTCGTTTAGAAACATGCACATTGTGATCAAATCATGTCAAAACATTTAATGTCACATGCTTGGATGTGTCTGCCTTAAAAGGAGGAATCGTGCGTGCTTCGGCCACACAATGGCCGTCGCTATTTCCAAATTTTGCATCGCGTAATTAAACGCATCCTCATTCATTTAGTGAATGAATTAAATATGTCAAAACCTGTTAAAAACTTTAGCAAATGATACCCATGACTTCACTTATTATCGTGCGCTTTTGGACGATCTATTTAACGATCTATTGAACACACCTGACGGTATAACACGTCTCTATATTTTATTTAGAATTAGAACAACGCAAGCAAACATCATGCAGATTGCGGGCCTACAGCAAACACAACCTTTAGATCCATTCTTCTTGTGGAACGTAACGTGGCTATCTGTTTTATTGTCGATAACGGAGCGAGGTGATTTGCACTGGCACCTAATCGACTGCCTTATCTACGAATCATAGATCATTGAAGCACACAATTAAGCTCTCCAGTCCGTCAAAGCTAAAATAGTTGGAACTCAAGCACGTTAGCTCACTACTTGCAGCTCTTGTCAACATTACTATAATTTCCCAGATTCATGCGTTCACGTAACACAATGGATCATACCACAGAATATAACCATTCCTCCCTGGACCTTGTACAACAACACAAGCAAGGTGACTGGCCAGTGACGTAACACAGCATGAAACAATTTATTATTTGTCTAGTCATATAAAATAATAGACACTGGGTAGCCTCATAACTACGCGGTAGAGCAGCTATCCTGTCAACCGCTCTCCATAAAATTTTGGAATCTGTTATCAACATTATGCTATTGTTCCAATCTATCATCATTTTACTTTTAGAACTAAAGCTCGCCTACAAACAAAAAGGTAAAGGCGAAAATGTTCTTGTTTACTTAATTTCATTTGTAACATTTATTTTAATCATTATTGAGATCACGAGAATTTCGTAAGAAAGCACAAATAAATTGCACACTTCAATGTGCAAACGCAAAGGGGGGCATGCAAAATGTTTGCGGTTGTCCATCATTCTTTGAGTTTGTTCCGAACACATACCCGAGAAAGCAAAATGTCCTGCTGCAAAAATAGATGCAACAACATTTAACACGAACAAGTGCTGCTCTGGAGAATGTGAAACAAATATGCGGGTCATATTGCTCATATCGTCAAAGTACTGCTCAATCTCAACCTCATGTGACATGCAGGTGTTTGCGATTCCCAGGAGTTTGCGATTAAATCGCTGCCACTCATCCTCCCAACAATTTTGCCTTCATACTTCATTTGTACTCTGGAATTGTATTTTGTAACATCTTTCTTTGGCATGTGGGGCTCACTTCAAAGCGAACATCAGCAGTCCATTCATGCTATCATTTGCGTGGCAAAGCCGTACGTCAATTAAGAACTAACAATATCATTGTGTCACCGGATGGCCAGCCAGAGGACCAGATTTTTAAATGATGATTTGCCAGCATCGGTGAGTGGAGAGCACCTGACATGGGAGGGATACTCTTCTGCGATGGGAGATTTAACAGATCTCCAGGTTCGGCTTCCACATTTACATTAGTTGCATGGAGAGCGTTGAACCTTCGGAAGGCAGCCACCAAACAGCACGCTCAGTTTCAAAAATACATGAGTTGCGCCATTGAAAAACGGTAAGCCTAGTTCCTTCGTGGGGAACTGATATCTGGGACCATCTTTAAAAAGGTGAAGCTGAAATAACTAAAATAGTTAAGGTTTATAGAACTCAGCTGGGAGAATAATAGAGTGAATAAAAAGTGAATCTGAGAGCTGGAACAGTTGGTTAAAATATTCGGAACTAACAGAGTGCAACTTGCATCTCCCGTCGAAATCCAAGTAGTTGTATGGGTGATGACAGTCGTTCTTGTACTTACGACTGCTATTTGTGATATTTGTTAAAATGTTACTCTGATTCGTTGTTATAAGTGCATTTTTTGGAATTTTTAAAAGCGTTATCATTAATAGGTGAATGAAAAGGGGAGATTCTTAAGCCGGTGTCTGCTCGTGGAGCATCGAAGAAGTGAGAAAAATGTTGTGGGTAGTGCGTACAGACAGGGGGTCACAAGGCAGACAGAGACTCCACAGGCAGGATGGAAATGGATGACAAGCATCAAGCGAAATTGAAATAAGCAGGCAGTGCAGGAAACTCTTGTGCCTATGGTCGTGAAAGGGATATAGCCTGCATAATCAATTAATTAATTGGACGAGGGAACTAAATAAACCATCACCGCATTTGCTGGTGGTAAAAAGTTAAGTGGAAGAATTATATGTCAGGACGATGATAAAATGTATGAGAGTGATCTGGACAGGCTGAGTGGGCAGACTCATAGCAGATGCTGTATATAGGATGGAATATTATGAGCGTATCCAGTTAACTGGCAAACGTAAGACTATAGCTTATTAGTAGAACTGTCGCGAGTTGAGAGAGGTGGAAAGGTAATTGCAGATTGGTGTCCTCATGCATCAGTCGCTGAATGGAATTTTTCAGGTACATCATGAAGTTTGTTGGCCTTCATAGCGGGATAATTTTAGTATAGGTATGTGGATGTTTTACTGCAATTGTAAAAGGCGTTGGGGAAGCCAGCCCTGGAGTACTGTGTGTGATTCTGGTGTCCACAGCTGAGGTTGCATAGTTTTAGCTGTAAAGGAAGTGCGGCAAAGGCTAATTTTGCAGATTACAACTATAGCAGTGCTGTATTATGAGGAGAGACTCAATCCGTTAGAATTGTATTCATTTGAATGCGGAACAGTGAGAGTGGATCTCTTAGATATTTTTAAAACAATGATGGGATTAGACTTGTCATTTTCTCGAAAGACGTTCTGCGATAATGAGATATGCCACAACTAGTCGCCCTATTTGGAGGGCAAGGCACAAGACAAATAGAGCGGCAATAAAAAAATGTTTTAAACTGAAGGAGTGGTGAATCCTTCGAATTCGCGACTGGATAGTAGCTGATGACAAAGCTTTGCGAGATTTCATGCAGGATTAAGATAATACTCTTTGGCCGATGGGATCAGTGGTTGTGGAGTGAGGGAAATTTGGGTAGTGAAGTCAATAACCTGGAGTCATCATAAAGAATTATGGAGCAGACTGGACGGGCCGATATATATGTATATATATATATATATATATATACATATAGCTTATTCTAGTTTCTCAGCCGAAGTACCATTACATGGATTGGCTTTTATTACCTGAGAGTAAATTCCACCATTGACAGTGGTGCGATTGAACGCATGTCTCCTGAACATTAAGTCGTCTTTCTGGATTATTAGTCGAGTAAAGTTATCATTTCTGAAAAATGTCCCTGAAACATTTTCGGAACTGCATTTTGTGTAGATGTGTTCCACTTCCCAAATGTCCTGTGAACAGAGATCGTGCACCAACCCTACTGGACCTACGTTCTTTCTTGATGAAACGTGTCCCAACTTGGTCTGCCTTTCCTCACACTGAAATACATATCAACTCTGTCTCATCATACTTCTAGTCACGCAATGTCACTACCTAGTTTCAAAATTAGGACCTTCATATCCTCCATCCTGAACGCGGGAAGACGGAAACTAGATTTTCACCGTCCGAGCAAATGCATTTTCTCGAATATTTAACATGGGAGCATGCGTCTACTCTTCGGGCAACGGTTCGCTTGGCTCTGAATGCGCTAGTCATAATGCCACTGCCAACATTATTATTCAATGGAACATCATCAAAGGCCATAAAATAAACCCACACATAAAGCTGCTGATATAAATACGAGCAAGACACTGAAGCATGAAAAAATATCCTTTTTGAAAAGAAAACAAGGATGAACTCGATGTAAAAAAGAACTCCCCAGGAGGAAATTCGAACGCTTATCGTCTGAGATGTTGAAATTGTTAACTGGTGTAGCGATTAAAATGAAAAAAATGGGGCAGATATGCAGAATCAGACATCGGCTGACTCTGAGATATTCAAATATCCGGCGGTATCACACCAGGTTTAAAATGAATGCCAATGACATTATAAATTGACTTTGATTATAAATTACGCTCGATTCATGCGGTAAAGAGAGCAGGTGAATACTGCTTAATCTAAATATAGCATAGATAAGCACACGGTTTACTGGGAAACGACTTTTTTTCTGTTGAACTCAGTAGAACTGCCAATGGCTCCATCGTGCAGAACGGTGGACGATGGGAGATGACCAGCTATGCTCGAGACGTCCTTGCACTCAGAATTGCACTGCATGCAAAGGAAACGGTTCCGAATTACTTGAGTGGAGAACCTCTGTTATTAAACCGAAATATTTGTTTTCAGCCTGAGTTGGATAAACGTAAATTGTTTCAAAATGGACATGACATTTTCACTAAAAAAGCGGATTCAACTTTAAATAAATGTGCATTTTCAAAGCCTCGATCACGTCTGCAAAACATCCCTGAAAATTCCTCCGGTGTGCAAACAAATGGAATACTGGCGTGACAAAGCGGGACTGTGAACGAACTTTATTGAAAATAAAATACAGGGCTCCATAATTTCATTTATTTTTGCTTTTATGCAGTATTGTATTCCTCACCACTCTTTGAATGGACAGTGTTTGGAAAGTAATCTAGATCAAAACAATCAATATGACGTTCATATTAAGTTTGGTTCACAAATGCATGAATGAAACAATACTCTGTGTGCTTACTATTGTCAAGTATTGCCAGGACTCTTTCCGCTTCTTAGGTACATAAAAGTGAGAACGCCTCAATCACTTATATTTGCACCAACTTTAACTTGTGGGACCGATTTGCATTACGGACAGTTGGTCCGCTGATTTCGTGTTTCCGGTTGTCATGGACTCGATATCAACTTCGATAACTGGCACCCCATTCAACTCCAGACTGTCGTCACATTTTCTCTTTTCAATCAATTATTGCAAGACTAATCCCAATTACACAATTGTTGGTTGTTCATACGACAGATCAGTTTAAATTTCGAAGTCTCCCTTATTCATTATTTGCAGCTGTCGACAAGCTGAAAGAGAACGTTAATGTTCTAGGTGAGCAAACGCGTACTGGCTGATTATCCATTACAAACAGAGGAAATTGTCCTATTGAATGTTATATGCATGCTCACTAACACGGTCATTGTTTCGAATTAAACAACAGTGGTGTGCACGATTTTTACGCTCTGTATATTTCTCCAGGAATAACATAATCGTTGTGATACACTTCAGAAATTTTAGTTTCAGCTGCATGCATATGTGTTGAAATATTTGAATCATTTAACTCCATCAAAATGTCACATTGATCAATATTAATCGATTTTATAAGATAGAACTTTCAATAATATGTCTGTTGCATTTCACCGCTGAGATAGATTTGACGGGTTTAGCCCAGGCTAGAAAACTGAAGATGCACTCTTGGCAATCAGATTTCGTCCAGTATCTTAGCGGCGTGGCATTGCAAAATAATGCAAATATCACACCCTCCTACGACCTAAATAGAAATGTATTCATAGCGCTACTGCTAAGTGACGAAATTGAGGCCCGTCACATGATCTAGTTGATGAACGCAAGTAACGTCACCATATGCCATCACCCATTTTATTTCAGCCTATCGGAATATTAGCCTGACCATGACATTCCTCTTGGTGCTTTAATTCCCTGATCAACAAATGGCATGCTCCAGCATTGAGATCTACGGCATATGTACCTATGTCTTGAAGTGGAGTTTCTCTCAGAGAAACAATCGACCTGTCAATGTCATCAGCTAATAGGCTTCTACAGTTGAGGGAAAATAAGGGGTTGCACATGAACTGTGAAAAACCTGAACACTTATTCGCAGCAGGCTCCAAGCAGGTGAGCAAAAGCCCACTTGTCATTTTATATTTTCGTGGTTCATGGAGGTTGCTGTCTGGAATGCATTTATTGACCATCCGTAGTTACTCCTTAGAATGCGATGGTGACCGTCTATTTTGAACCCCTGAAGTCCACGTGATATTGTTGATCGACAGTGCCTTTGGGGAGCGAATTACAAAATTAGAACCCAGCGACTGAGAATGACCTTTGATATCTTACCAGGTCAGGATTGTGAGAGTCTTGGATGGGGACCTGAAGGTTGTGATCTCCCCAACTACCTGCTGCTCTTGTGCTTCCAGATGGAACTCGTTGACGGGTTGTGAAGTTGCTGTCTAAGGATCTTTGGTTAATTTCCACAATGCATTTTGCAGAGAGTGCAAACTATTGCCAATGATCGTCGGTGCTGGTGGGAATGGATGTTTGAGAACTTGGTGCCAATGGAGCGGGTTCCTTTGTCCTGGATTTTACCAATTTCCTTCAGGGTTGTTGAAGCTGTACCCACGCAGCTAAGTGGAGATAAGTATTGCATATCCTGTATTGTCCCTTCTAAATGGTGGACAGGCTTGGGAGTCAGCATGTGAGTTACTCGCCCAGCATTCCGACACTCGGAACTGCTCTTGTGGGCACTGTGTTCGTGTGGCAAGTCCTATTGAACTTCTGGTCAACTGCCACCACAATAACCCAAAAAATGTGAATTCGTTGATGGTAAAACAACTGAATAACAATCGGCTCTGATTAATTTGTTTCGTATATGTGATTGGAATTGTCCGGCATTCATATGACGATACAATTATTTCTCATGTGTCAGCCCAAGCCTCCATCTTGCAAAAGAAAGTTGCATTTTGAAAATGGACTGCTTCAGTATCTGGGGACTACCGAATGGAGCTGAACATTGGTCACTTATCGGCGAATATTCCTACTTCAAATATTATGACTGAGGGAATGTCATTGATGAAGCAGCTACAAATATTTCGAACCAGGGCACAACCTTGCGAAACTCCTGCAGATATGTCCTGGACCTAAAAACCCATTCTTCCCACCTACTACTACAATTGTTTTGATATGTGTCAAGTATGACTTTAAACAGCGGGGTGGTTGACCGCTGATACCAATTGAGTCAACTTTTTATAGGGCACCGTAATGCCACATTCGGAACAATGCGACCGTAATGTCAAAGTCTGACAAGCTCACTTCAAATTTGCAGTTTACCTCTGTTCTCCATGCGTGACAATGGGTGTAATGAGGTCATAATTTTACTGACCCTGTCGAAACTCAAAGTTTGGCGTGACTGAGCAGACAGGTGCTGCTTGATAACATTGTTCATGACCCATTCCATCACATTACTAACGATCGTGAGTAGACTGATGGAGTTGAAATTAGCAAGTTTTGATTTGGCCTGTTGATGTGCACAGCACAACCTGGTGAATTTCCCACATGGTTCGGTCAATGCCTGTCTTGTACCTGTGCTGCAAGACATTGGTTGGGACACGTTCTCGAACACAAGTCTTCTGTTCTATTGAAGGAATCTTTTCAGAGTCCATTGCTTTTGCATTCTTCAGCGCCACCAAACGTGCCTTGATATCAAGTGGAGTGAATAAAATTACATCTGGACTCGTCTTTAATGCTGGAGACCGGGATGAATCATCCTCTGGGGGCTATCGGCTGAATATTGCCACGAAAATTTCAGCGTTGTTGTTTCCAAAAATTGTTGGGCTCCTCCAACACTGATGATGACATGTGTGTGGATCCTCCCCTTTAAGTGTGTATGCTTTTTTACTTTTTATCACCATTCCAGACTGGATTGGCAGAAATGCATAGCTTGGATCTGTTCTCTTTGCTGTGGGATCGCATAACAATACTCATCATATTATGTTTAGAAACATAGTAAATAGAAGTAAAAGTAGGCAATTTAGCTCTTCGAGCCTGCTCCACCATTCATTGTAATAATTGTTGATGACAAACCATAAATAATGATGTATGAAATGGATTAAATAATTTAAATGTCCTGCTTTGCTCTTACCCCTTGATTATTTTAGCCGCACCAGCTATATATAATATTTTTTTCCTTTAATCACAAGGCTTTTTGGCCTAAATACTTGCTGTGGCAGTGTATTCCAGAGTTCCACCACTCTTTGAGTGATGTAATTTCTTTTCATCACAGTCCTAAGATACATTTCCCTGATCCACAAACTATGACTCTAATTCTGCACTGACCCCCGACCGGAAAGGCTATTTCAGATACTATACTCTCTAATCCTGTTAGAATTTGATAAGTGTTTTTGAGATCCACTCTCACTCTTCTCATACCCATTTGATACAATCCGCATTGACTTGATCTCTCCTCGTGTAACGAATCACAGCAATTAATTACCCTGGTGAACCTTCGCAGCATTCCCTGTGTAGCAAGATCATAACAGTTTTAACAACACCAGGTTAAAGTCCAACAGGTTTATTTGGTAGCAAATACCATTAGCTTTTGGAGCGCTGCTCCTTCGTCAGATGGAGTGGAAATCTCCGCTCAAACAGGGTACAGAGACACAAAATCAAGTTACAGAATACTGATTAGAATGCAAATCTCGACAGCCAACCAGTTCGTAAAGATACAGACAATGTGAGTGGAGGAGGGAGCATTAAGCACAGGTTAAATAGATGTGTATGGACTCCAGACAGGACAGCCAGCAAGTCCAGGAGGCAAGCGTCCCCATGGCTGTTCCGTGTGTCTGGATGAAGAACTGGTTGTTGAAGGTGAAGACATTGTGGTCCAAGATGAAGCAGAACTAGAGGTGAATACAGATTAAAGGGGAGGAGGTGCTCGCTGCCTTGTGGCAAATCAGAGTGGATAAATGCCCAGGACCGAACAGGGTATTCCCACGGACCTTGAGGGCAGCTAGTGTTGAACCTGCAGGGGCCCTGGCAGACATACTTAAAATGTCAGTATTCACGGGGATGCATGAGTTCCGCTTCATCCTGGACCACAATGTCTCCACCTTCAACAACCAGTTCTTCATCCAGACACACGGAGCAGCCATGGGGACGCTTGCCTCCTGGACTTGCTGGCTGTCCTGTCTGGAGGCAATACACGTCTCTTTAACCTCTGCTTAATGTTCCCTCCTCCACTCACATTGTCTGTATGTTTAAGAACTGGTTGGTTGCAGAGATTTGCATTCTAATCAGTATTCTGCAAATTGATTTTGTTTCTCTGTGACCTGTTTGCGAGCAGATTTCCACTCCATGTGACAAAGGAGCAGCGCTCCGAAAGCTAATGGTATTTGATACCAAATAAAACTGTTGGACTTCAACCTGGTGTTGCTAAAACTGTTACTGTGTTTACCCAAGTCCAACGCCGGCATCTCCACATCATAGCAAGATAATGCCAGGATGTGTTCACAGATAAGGACAAAAAACTAAACACAATGGTCCAGGTATGGCCTCATCAACGCTCTGTGAAATTGCAGTGAGACATCCCAATTACTGTATTCAAATTTGTGTGTTCTCTTGTTGTGCAGTTCAATTTAGGCTTTGCCTTCTTTATTGCCAGCTGCACCTGCATGCTTATTTCCGGCGACTAATGCACAGTGAAATCTTTTGTTTATCAATCTCTCCCAAATAACACCATTTCAATTAATCATTCGCATTGCTATTTTTGTTGTTGGACTGGATAGCCGCACGACAATCCAAGTCATACTGCATCTAGGATGCATATATATGCCCACTCACGCAGCCGATTCAAATTAAACAAAAGCATCTCTGAATATTCGTCACATTTCGCACTCTGACACAGCTTGGCATCATCTTCAAATTCGGACATAATAGTTCTAGTTTCCACATCCAAATCATTGATATATAATATGAATAGTTGTTGCGTATCAGAAATCATAAACCGCCAATCGGATAAAAAGTAACCATGTACACCAACTCTTTGTTCCCGTTCTGTCAGCCAGTATGCTATTCATCTCAAGACACAACCCACAATCCATTTGTTTTAAAATTGCATCGCAGTTTTCCTTGTGATTTCTTAACGAAACACTTCTGAAAGTCGAAATGAAATACATCGCCCCTCCTGAATAATTCGGCGACATTCATCAAGCACAATTTCGCCTTTGTACATCCATATTGTCTTGGCTTGATTATACCACTGCTGTGCCAATGCTGATCTATGCAATCTTTGATGATCTACTCCAGCAACTTCACCAGCACTGACGTTAGTGTTGCTGTTCTTGTTCCCTACTTTCCCTCTACATCCGTTTTTCGAATATTTGATTTAAAAAACTAAACTCCAATCTGTCGGAACATGTTCCTGCAAGGATGAATGATCATTGTGGCAAGTTTCAGGAACGTTGGATCACGAGAGATATTGTGAGTTTAGTCAAATAGAAGAATGAAGCATTTGTCAAGGTTGCAAAAATGGTCACGGAAAGTCATTGGCCAGCAAGATTCAGGAAAGTTCCAAAGCATTTCACACATATATAACAAGCAAGAGGGTAGCCAGGAAGAGTGCTGGCCCACCCAATGACAATCGAGGCAATGTACGCGTGGAGCCACAGGCAATCGGCAAAGTATTCAGTGAGTACTTTGCGTCAGTATTAATCAAAAAGAAGAGTCTGGGAACGGTGTGCAGATCGTTTGGGTCATGTTGATATCGTGTTGATCTTGGGGTCTGATGGGATAAACCTCAGAATACTGAGGGAGGCAAGGGAGGATTTTGTGGGGGCCTTGAGAGAAAGGTGTGCATCGTCACTGGCTACTGTGGACGTCCCACAGGATTGGAGAATAGCCAATGTTGTTCCCTTGTTTCAGAACGTTAGCAAGGATAACCCAGGTAATTACAGGCAGGCTAGCCCTAGGTCAGTGGAAGGGAAATAATTAGAGAGGAATCTTCGAGTAAGGATTTACTCCCACTTGCAAATAAGTGGACATGTTAGCGAGTGGAAACATGAATTCTTTTTGAAGGGGACGTGAACTCACACTGACTTGATCGAGTTCTTCGAGGAATTGGCGAAGAATATTGATAAGGGTAGGGCAGTGGATGTTGTCTACGTGGACCGTAGTGAGACCGTTTACAGGGTCCCTCATGGCAGACTTTATAGAAGGTGATGTCACACTGAATCACAGGTGAGCTGGCAAGATGAATGCAGAATTGGCTCGGTCTTGGTAGGCAGGGTGTAACAGTGGAAGGGTGCGTTTAGGAATGGAGGGTGGTCACAAGAGGCGTTCTGCAGGAGTCAGAGCTTTGCAGATGACACAGAGGTTGATAGAAATGAGGTTAGCAATGAGGACCGTCAGACGATACAGCAGGATACAGATCGTTTGAAGGCTTGATCGGAGAGATGACAGATGGAGTTTAAACCGTACAAATGTGAGATAATGCATTTTGGAATGTCTAATGCAAATGGGAAACATGCAGTAAATGGCAGAAACCTCAAGAATATTGACAGGGAGAGGGATCTGTGTATACAGGTACACAGTCACAGAAATTGGCATCGTTGGTGGAGAACATATTCAACAAGGCATGCTTGCCTTCGTTGGCAGGGCATTGAGTTTAAAAATGGCAATTCATTTTGCAGCTTATCACATTATCTAGGCCACATTTTGAATATAGCAATCAGTTCTCGTCGCCACAATACGATAATTATTTGGATGCTTTGGAGAGGGTCGAGAAAATATTTACCAGAATGCTGCCTGGTATGAGGATAATGTGGAGAAACCAGGTTTGTTCAAATTGGAACCAGGGTGATTGAAGGGCGACCTGATAGAAGTCTACAAGATTATGAGCAGTATGGACAGAATGGATAGTCAGCAAAATTCCTCAGGGTGGAAGAGTCAATTATAATGGGGCATTGGTTTAAGGTGCGAGGGGCAAGGTTCACACAGGGCGGTGGGTGCCTCGAACTCACTGCCGGGAACGTAGTGGAAGCAGATACGACAGTGACTTTTTTTAAGGTGCGCCTTGACAAATACATGAATATGACGGAAATATAGGGTTATGGTCCGCGCAATGTTACAGGGTTTTTGTGCAGTTGGGCAGCATTGGGAGTTCCTGTGGTTCCACGCGTACATTGCCTCGATTGTCCTTGGGTGGGCCAGCCCTCTTCCTGGCTACCCTCTTGCTTGTTATTTATGTGTGAAATGCTTTGGAACTTTCCTGAACCTTGCTGGCCAATGAATTTCCAAAACTGCAGCGACAATGCCGGCCACCGAAGACAAGCATGCCTTGTTGAATATGTTCTCCATGTACTTTCATTTGTTCCTTGTTCTGTTCACAATCGAAACATCTTTTGAAAAATTAGCAGCAATACATCTTTTATTGTCAGGGTGACTTCTGTAAGACGTGTGCAATGCATTTTCTCAGGAATTCGATATTCTGCTGCGGCCAATCCGATAGTTTTTTCATAAACGAATGTTGCTACTCAAACTGATTTCCTCCATCTCCTTCCGAAACCGTCTTTGTCTCGGAGCTTCTGGTACATTATTCATGGTTTCTTTTACGAAGAAGGGAAAAAATGCATGTATTCCCTCAGCAATTCCTTTAATCCCCGTTTTGAATTCTGCCTGATCTAACTGTAAGCTGCTTACATTATTTTCTGTCAATCGTTTCACATGTCAAGAGATATATTCACATTCAATATTTGTGTTCCACACTATCGTACTTTCATGCTCAATTTTCCTCTCCTTAATAAATCTCTTTGTAGTCGTTTTCTGAATTTCAAACTGCTCTTAATGCGCAGTGTTCTTGTATTTGTTGGCAATTTGTCTTCCCCTTTGTAAATACTGCTATCTGAAATTTCCTTGTCAAGTGCGGCCGGGCTATACATTCCTAACCACTCTTGCAAAATAAAAATAAAAACTGACAAAGAAGCATATTCTGCAGTCCACCTTTTGCCTCTTGCTGTTTCCTTCACCAGCTGCTGCAGGCACTGTTTCGCAGTTATCTCCTTTCGAACGTATTCAGCTCATAAAGTAGTGCTGCGCTGAATCACTCTTTGTTGAGGACATTGAAATCCCTCACCCAGTGTAAAATTTGCTGCTTTACCACCCTCAGAAATTCCACAAAGTGCTGTTCAACAAGGACTACTGATACATCTGCTGCAAGAGGGCGCTACGTCCTAACTAGTCAGAGGAATCCTTGTCCATTTTCGACCTGAAAGCGTCATGGTATCTCGAGTCCAAGCAGAGGTCTCCAAAGTTAACACCCTCCCGATCACAAATCACTGCACCGTCACCTCTGCTGGCGCTGTTCTACCAGAAGGAGAGGACATAATCAGGGATGTCAATGTGGTATCGGTGTGGTATGATTTCATGAAAGTGACCATGTAGACTGTTGTTTGACCAGTATGTCAGACAGCTCTCCGAATTCTTGAACAAGCCTCCTACATGTTAGTTATGAGATCGTTTCAGTGTCGATGGAATGGCTTATTTTGCAATTGTCCTTTCAGCTGAATTGGTTTGTCAAAGGGGTCCATCCAGTTTCATTGCTATGTTAAGGCTTTGTAGCGATTGGTACAACGGGTAACTTGCTAGACGATTTCAGAGTGCAGCTGGGAGTTAACGATACCAATGTGGCTCTGAAGGCACATGTATGCTAGTCCAGGTAAGGACTGCCAATTTTCTTCCCGAAAGGATATTTGTGAATCACGTGCGTTTTCCGAAAATAAACATTCGTCTCTTGGCCATCTGTTGATTCTTCATTCCAGATAATATTACTGAATTCAAATTCCATCAGTTTCACGTCGGTATTTGATCCCAGGTCACTAACCGTTTGCAAAGTCTCCAGATTAATAGCCCAACAATAAAGTCATTATGCCGTCACCCCCTTCAATGATGAACCACCTATTCAGCCTCTTTTTTCGGTCTCGTTGTCCACACAGGGAATCGAGCGAGGAATGGAATTGAAGGCCTTCATGTCAGAGGCGAAATTTCTGTGCTGGATTTCATCAAAACTCTTCACAGCGCCTCAACACATCTGGCATTTCTAGGTACCACCCAATGCTGAGCTGTTAGCAGTGTGTACCCAGGAGTGTCCGATAATTATTCATCCTGATAACTATGAGTAAAACATGAAATGCCGTCGGTGCCTGTGAAATTGCTCGATGCCCATGCGATTGGCAATCATTATTACTGCCATGGCACATGCATTTTCAGATATCATGAGCTTTCACAACTGGCAGTGCTGGTTTATGCTTTCTCCAGGTATGCGCAAATATTCAGCCAAACATCGCTTCAAAATAATGCTGAATTAAGACGTGCATCTCTTTGCCATTGTCTCGTATGTCGCATAAGTTGTTTACCTTCATTGCAACGTTAAGGCTTTGTAATGATTGTACCAATCGCTACATAGACAGAAAATTGCAATAAAACTAGATGGACCCCTTTGAAGCGACCAATTCAGCTGAAAGGCAAATTGCAAAACAAGCCATTCCATCGCCGCTGAAATGATCTCATAACTAACATGTAGGGAGGTGTTCAAGATTTCTGAGAGCTGTCTCACATACTAGTCAAACAGCAGTCTGACATAGTTTATATTATAGGCAGCCTGTATTAATGTTGCTTTGTGAAGTTTAAAAGTAAAACTCTAACTGATAATTGCAAGCTTGTGCAATCTGTGACTGTGTCGCTGTTAATCTTCTGTGACATTTTTTCCTGTGCCTCGACAGCTGGAAAAGAATAACTCTCCGAGTGGTTGTTATTGACGTGATATGCTGATGCAGATGTCTCTCGCAACGTTGATGTGGTCGAAGAGTTGCCAATATTTGGAACCTCGGTGATTACATGAGATTGTTCTGCTTATTTCTTTGGTACTAAAGAGTGTCCGTTGCCAGGCCATGTTCTCAGAATTAGGGATCATCGACTGAGTTGAAGGTTCTCCTTCCAAAGCTGCCCTTGCGTACTCAAAGCCTTTGCAGAGATTGCTCAACTTTCAGACTTATGCATTGAAGTAACTTTTGTGGCTCAGATTTACACTTCCTGGGACACAGTCTAGAGCATGTCCCCGTTTGACATGCAGTCCCTCCATTCAAAATCAGTTGCATCAAGATTAGCAACTTGTGCACTTTCCACAGTGACACCATCCTGCTTCCTTCGGATGAGCCTACTCGTCAGGCGCCTGGCACATATCTTGAAGTGCGAGTAACAAATGCGCCATCCACTTTTGTTTCATTCCTGGCGACAACTCAGCAGTTGTGTGTTCATTTCATAGTGTTCCTTATTGAGACTAATACACCTCCACCTTGCTCGTTCTGTTGGTCTTCTCGTCAATTTCGGTCTCTTTTTCTGGCAGAACATTTGGTGTTTAGAATTTAAAATAATCTCAGGGTCTCGGTTTCTTCAAAATGTTTCGCTAGCAGAGGACGTTACCAGTAATGTCTGTCTACTTTGGCTTATATATTTATTTGTTTACCAGATGATGATATTCTTATTTTGGTCTCCATCATTCCTTCGTTCCTTCTTTATGTCATCTTTGTACATGTTTTCAATTTCTAAGCAATTAGAAAGTTACCAGTGAGCATTCAAACAATGATAATAATTGCATGCCATCCACTAGCCACATTAACTTACAAAATCTGATTGAGTTCCTTGAAAATGCATACAGTTCTTCATTTTAAAAATGTTTCCTTAGATCAAAATCTAAGAAAGAAGGACACGGGTAAGAATGTGCATGTAGTCCATTTGCGTAAATGAAGCATCTCCCTTTTATGTATGTGCTACCTTTTTGTTCCTTCCAAACAGCTTGCACTTGTGACATTTATTTTTCCAATTTGCTTTACTTCTCGAGCGGTATTTTCAATTCCCAGCCATCCATTTCCTGTAGATACGCCGACAGTAATAAGAAATTAGTGAATTGGAGAGTCTCATTCAGCAGATTATTTATCTCTAAAATTTCAAAACAAACACTGCTCCTTTTCACGCAGCATAGATATTGACGAACTTATGCAATGTCAGGTGTTCCAATCCAACAAAATTGCAGACATGTTTGTTTCTACTCAATACCCAATGGATAGTCGATTACCAGCGTATACTTAAAGCTATGGCCTGTTTCAGGAGAACTTCCGTTTTTGTAAGAAACATATTTGAATTTAATATTTGTCTGCGTCAAATTGCTTCGCACTATGTTCCAAGTTAATTTAGAAACAATACAAATTGTACTGAAATAGACCTTTGAGAGTTAGGAGAATATAGTACTCCTTTTTAGCCCTTAGTTGACTTTAATCATTGCATCCTGCAGTGGGCGTCCACAGATCCCTGAAGGTAGCAGAATAGCTTGATGAGACAGATATAAAGGTACATCGCATCCATTCATTAATAAGCCAAGGCAAGTTGCACAATTTCATTGAAGTTTATGCTGAAAGTATGAAAACTATTCGTTCAGCAACGACTAATGTTTGCCACTCGTGTCATCCCATTACATAAATGATGCAATTATCTAAGAGAAGAGATTTTCCACGATGTTGACACAACTGGAAATTTGCAGGAGAGCTTTGGCGGCCTATATTCTCTCTTCAATAATGATTCTTCAGCAGCAAATTGGTTGATGTATACAATTTAAAGTGGGCCAAATCAAAATATACGAAGTCTGTCTATCTATTTGCTTGAGGTAAGTTAGATTTAAAATTATTCCCAAAAGTTTCGAAGGGAAATTGCAGTGTGAGGCTGGGCAAATGGGTTTGTCTGATGCTGTTAATCATTCACAGATACATTAAGAGTTAGAAGTGTCTTTTTAACAAAGCAGTGAAGGCTTAAGCCATCAACGAGTTGGAAATATGCACAAATTATTTATTCAAATACAGTAAACTGCACTATCACAGACACAACGCTGGACAGTTGGAATTAATGTGGTGGCTCGCTGCTCGACCAGCACGGGAAGGGTCGAATATGTGGCCTTGTTTATTCCATAAATTTAAATAACCCGGTGATTTTTACTTGCAGTAACGTTTTAACTGAATTTGGTTAAATCGTTAATTAGTTTCACTCTGACGAATCAGCTCACAACTCGATTTCTCCACTGAACATTCGGCCTCTCCGTCCTGTAAGTAGGCTCGACAAAAAAACAACTTCCGTCAGCACGATATTTTAAAAGTGACCCGTGATAAACACGAGAATGTGGATTAAACTGAACATATACCATTATGGATTGCGAGTTGACGTCAACGTAATATACAGAGAGTGTGTTTCAAAGTGGCAGAGTGGTAAAAGTGGAAAACTGGTTACCCACATTGATCCATGAAAAGAGAACTAATATTTCCTAACCGGATCCATCATTTTAATCGTGCAGTCAATAACTCAGTTGATAAGTGTGCAGAGTACAGCGAATTTAAGCGCTCGAATTTTTGTTATACAGAAAAGGACGACAACGCTTTTAAGGAGCATATTTATCATATTTGAAAAAAAAATCCCCAATGTTCAAATTATTGGGAGCTGACGTGCAAAGAATGAAAGCGTCATCAATGACATTGTAGAACCCATTCGGACCATCGATAGCATGCTGGCCCTTTGCAGGGAAATCCAGTCTCACCAACCTCGATGCTCACTTTCCACGTTCCGGCAAGATTATTCTCCTGAAAGTGTTTTCATATTTACCACAGATTGTATTCACCACCCTTGTACTCTTAATGCTACTGAGAGCTAACTGCACTCAGTATGAATCACTGTGTAAAATAAAATGTCTTCAAATCTCATTTCATCAAAAAAGACATGCGCATTTGGCTCAAATTTATAGCCTTCTCAGTTTCTAATAATTAGTCAATTCTGTCCAGTTCTTTGAACTTCTAATCACATTTCACAACTCAGTTTGTTTTGCTGCATTCCTACCGACAGATCCATGACAATTAATGTAAAACTATCATCATTAGAAATGTCGATATTCTGGCAGGATCTACAGAACAAAAGGCCCAAATGAGTATAAAATGAGTTTTGTAAATTCCCCAAACAATTCAGGAAATCTGGTATGTTTTCATCAACTAAGACTACCATCAGCAGTTGCATGATTCATCTCCCCTTCATTATTGTTTAAGAAAAAACCGTCCCAGAACAGATATGAAACTAATGCATCAAAAGTATTTAAACAGACTATTTCATCTCAATCCGAAATCTTAAAACGCAACATAAAATCATAGAATCTTACAGCGCAGAGGAGAGCGAGGGGGGGAACGAATCTGTGTGTTCTCGAGGAGTAAGGAATCTTGTAATCCGGTTAAACTGAACAGTTCAGGTTGTATCAGTCGTTACCATGGCCGTGATCAGATAAAAAATAGATTAATTCTTTTCGTTGCGAAAGGGCAGCATTGTAAGGCATGGAAGTGTTGTACGTTCATTCAATTTTGATTACAATACAGCAAGTAATCTGTATTTATTAGTTGCTATATTCTGAAGAAGTGATAAAATTAATGAACCGCATGTGGAACATTGAATTCGTAAATTTTCAAAACCAGTACTATGCGGATGCACATATGAAAAAATAAGTAAAACAAATCAAATGTTCCTCCGTCATCTTGACAAAACGGTGTTGCATGGGAATTGCTACAAGTAATTAAAATTATTCTTCACGTTCTGCGAGTGAAGCGATATTCATTGAATCCTCTTGTGGCGTATGGAATATTCGAGGTTATTGGAATTATATAATATTCATGCAATCCAGCAGGGAATTGAACCAAAAATAACATATCCAAAGATTGTTCAGAATGTTGATTTGCCCAAATTAGGGAATGTTTTACACAGATAATGTTGATGTATGTAAGAAGAAGCTCATGCAACACAGCCGGAAGAGCCTAACAGAAACTTAGGACGTTAGATTTGGATGTTGAAAGGCATGAATAGTCTGAGCTTTTATCGAAGCACTTGTCTGGCATAGGTGTGCATGTGTCCATCTATGGATGACCAGATATCCTTTGGAATTCTTTGCATCATGTAAAAGTGACACACGTACAACAATGGTAAGCAAAATATATGTTTGCCGAAGTACTGCGATTGGACATCTGCAGCATTGTTTTGTGGGACTGACATTGATTTGAGCAAATGCTTTTAGAACAGTTACCTTGAGTGCCCGCCCAATGTGTGTGTGTATGTGTATGCGTGAATTTCTCAAGACATATTAATTTTCTATTGGAATACTTCAATGTTAGCAACGTACTGAAGACAAAATTGCATATTTCTAACATAGCAATCTACAATCAAATATTGCATAAAATCACTCACAGCCAGATATAAATTTTCTCTTTCTTTCTCTCTCTCTCACTCTGCCCCCTCCACTCATTGTCTCTCACTCTCTCTCTCTCTCTCGCTCTCTCTCTCTCTCACACACACACACACTCACGGACACGCACAAAGACATAGAGGCAACCACACACACAAACACACACACAGACAGAGGGACATACAGACAGACAGACACACACATGCACACTCAGGGGCACTCACAAAGACATAGAGACAAGCACACACACACACAGACACACACACGCGCGCGCGCGCACGCACGCGCACGGGCACAACGACACACACAAAAACAAGAATAGAGAGACAGGGAAGCACCTGCACGTAATGTCAGGCAAACGCACACGCACACAATCAAATGCACAAGTACAAAAACAAGCCAATTTTTTTTTTCATTTAACGGCTCTTCTCGAGGTGTGTTGATACAGAATATATCAGACAGACTCGCCAGGCACTGTCGTAGAAGACAGCATTCTTCATGCACATGCAAGGCTGCAGAGTTTGTTATTGTGCGAATTTGAATCCCATTTTCACATGCCTTTATGCCGATTGAAGTGTTGTCGCTGCTTTCATCCAAATAACTCATGTCACCATGCGAAAAAGACACAACCACCGAAATAATTAGAGAGACAAATTATATCGTCTTTCAGAGGAGACATAACTTCGTTCAATTGTTTTCCATGTTCCAATACAAAGGTCTAAACGTATTTCCAGGCAAATGCTGTATACGTGTGCACATGCCCATGGAAATTTTACATCCATGCAAATAATATTCTCTCATGTCCAACCATCCCTTAAAAAACGTGGTTCCCTAATGTTCCCTCACCGTCACAAAGTTCAAAATCATGTGCTAATTATGAACAGTAAATCCTTAATCATATCGAAACTGAATCTCGTAATCAATATTGCTCCCATTCTACTTCACAACTAACCTTGGCAATGACAAGATTGCTTTGTCATTTCACCAGGTCAAGGCAGCAATGTATAAAATTGAAATGTGTCAAGTAAGGAATCGAAAATAAACGAAGATTTATACTGCAATTTCATTGGTGCACTTCCAGTTTCGCTGTTCACGACAACAACCATTTTTTGAGTCTTCGACGGATATCCAAAAAAGTGAGCAAGTTATGTTTAAAGGTATAGTAAACAATATATAGACCACAGATCAGCTGTTATGTATTCACTGAAGGTGAGAACGGTTGATATTTACAATGGGCTTCTCCTACCAGTAGTGACTAAAACAAACTAAACTTACATTTCTTTTTAATTTCATGCCCCAGTTTTCATACTTTAGTTCCAAAGTGCGCTGTGACAAACGGTTTAACGGTAAAATGATCTTTGCAGTGATAAACATTGTAATAGCCATCAAAGCATTTGGTTGCACAATATCGAATGCTGATTAATCGTTTTAACCCCCAGAATGCCAAGAATTAAAGGAAATTATTGAAGAAAAAGGTATGTGTATGCATTATTCACATTTATTCTTAACGTATTTAAAATTCCGATTCTCATTTTGTTTTCAAATTGTAGGATAGGCCAAAATGCCAGAAGAGCAGGGCAATCACTTTCGATGTGTGAAGCTAAGAGACAGAGACATTCTGTTAAACCTACCTCAAAGGGCCGTGACCAAAACAAAAGCCAACGTGAATCAAATAATTTGACTCTTGTTTGTTTTTTTCTTCAAATGGGTCCAGCGGTTGGAAACATACCACGAAAACATCAAAACTGTTCGTCATTCACCTTTCATGAATTTCAGTGTTGCAGAAATTCCTGTTGGAAATTTCGACTCGCAGGACTGTTCAACTGTTCCAAATTACATCCCTGCGAATTAATCTTAGAAGTAAAATTAGGTTTTGACGTTACATATTCTCCAGTACCATTTATGCTCCACTGTCTGTGACATTTAATGCCTGTGATATTAAAAAAAATACAATCACAATCTTTGGCAAATGATCCTGAAAGGATATTCACAGGACATACATAGGTTAACCCATAAAACGTGGACTGCAGTGATTTACGAAAGCAGCTCACCACCAACTTCTCAAGGTCAACTGATAACGGGCAATAAATATTGGCTCGCTGTGATGCCCATGTCCCACGAATAAATAAAATACACATCAAAAAATGAACGCCTCCACGTGGCATCAGCACAGAATTTCCCCTAGACAGCCACAATGGCCGCCATTGTTGACACGCCGATAGATAATACACACATGGTCATATATGGCAAGGGTTTACATGGTCAGCAGTATACCTACTGTGATTTCAAGGTAAGGCAAGGTCAGCAGTATACCTACTGTGATTTCAAGGTAAGGTAATATAAGAGCAAATAATACCTGTAAACTATTCATACTAAGTAACTTGCTCCAGCACGTTATGTTATGGTGTGATTGTAACCGATCTACTTAGAAATCATAGAAACCCTACAGTACAGAAAGAGGCCATTTGGCCCATCGAGTCTGCACCGACCACAATCCCACCCAGGCCCTAGCCCCATATATTTACCCACTAATCCCTCTAACCTACACATCTCAGGACACTAAGGGCAATTTAGAATGGCCAATCAACCTAACCCGCACATCTTTGGTCTGTGGGAGGAAACCGGAGCACCCGGAGGAAACCCACGCAGACACGAGGAGAATGAGCAAACTCCACACAGACAGTGACCCAAGTCGGGAATCGAACCCAGGTCCCTGGAGCTGTGAAGCAGCAGTGCTAACCACTGTGCTACCGTGCCGCCCCAACTCCCGTACTTGCTCCTATCAACATGCGTTTCCATTCCTAAATACTCTGTGCACCCCAGTACCGCCCCAAACAAATTGAAATATTATACTTCCAGAATTTCTCATCGATTCCCACATATTCAAGGGCCACTGAACCAAAGCATTCAGATAGATTTCATTTTAATGTGGGTGACTCCTTATTTCTTTCTCAGTTCCAATCCACCAAATGTGAGTCCAGATCCATGAAAAATCAACAAAATGCAGACCACCAATGAGGAAAATAGCATAAGTTTCTGGAGGAACTCTGCATGTCTTGCCAGCATCTGAGGAGAGACAGGAAAAATATAATATTCCTCGAATCTAAGCTTACTGTTGGTATGATCTCTCGTTTTACTTCGTATCTGCAGCATCCACTTTATTTTTATTTTTTATCAGCATCCAGACTATTTAACACCCTTATTGATATGCTGCCGCAAATTCACTCATTCTTCCATTGTTGCTGAATAAAAATAGTGCCCAGCATGCACAAAGTGCTCGGCAATATCTCGCCTCAACTCATTCAACAGTCAGTCGCAAATCCCATTTCAGCATTAATTAAAAACCCACTTGGAGCAGTTTGATGCTAACTGCACAAAACTGATGCTTCCATTGTAGTCAAGTGCAACCATGATGATAATTCTGTCGCCATACTCCCATTCCCAATCTGACAAAATTGTGGAATTAACAGCCCAACAGCAATCTGATTGTAACACCACCAACTGAATTTCAGTACTTCAATAGCACATTTCAGCAGCGCTTTATCGAGGGCAATTCTCAAGATACGATAACGTTCAGTTCGAAAAAAATATTTTTAAAGAGACCGCATTTGCTGTGCACAACTGTCATCTGTCTGTACCTTGCAAGTTGAAACATGGTTCACCTTTCTCGACATCATTTTACAGAAACGTATAAATGTGTTTTTTAATGGACAGTGCCTGGTTGAAAAGGATAATGATGTGGAGATGACGGCATTGGACTGGGGTGAACACAGTAAGAATTTTAAAAACACCAGGTTAAAGTCCAACAGGTATAAACAACACCAGGTAAAAGTCCAACAGTCACGGGCATTCAGCCTCTGATCTTCAGGTAAGCATTCTCCAAGGCGGCCTTCACGACACACGACAGCGCAGAGTCGCTGAGCAGAAACTGATAGCCAGGTTTCGCACACATGAGGACGGCCTAAACTGGGATGTTGGATTTATGTCACATTAACAGTAACCCCCACTGCTTACCTCCTGGACTTGCGGGCTATCCTGTCTGGAGACAATACACATCTCTTTAACCTGTGCTTAATGCTCCCTCCACCCACATTGTCTGTGTCTTTAAGATCTGGTTGGCTGTAGGGATTCGCATTCTAATCAGTATTCTGTAACTTGATTTTGTGTCTCTGTGCGCTGTGTGAGAGCACATTTCCACTCCATCTAACGAAGGAGCAGCGCTCCGAAAACTAATGGTATTTGCTACCAAATAACCTGTTGGAATTTAATCTGCAGTTGTTAAAACTCTTACTGTGAAAAGGATAATTCCATAGCAAGTGTAAAAAAATGTCAATGGTGAATGTGTAGCTCCAGAGAAATTTGAAAATTATGGAAGAGTTTGTAAGGGTACTCGGAGAGAACATACTTTCACGGTTCCAGAAGACAGACGTTGGTAGAATAATTCTAAAGGAGCACTATTAAAAAAGCAGAGGGTACCATGCGTAAAATCTTCAACCATCTACATAACTGAAATTCTGTGCCACTTGGGACATCTGCGAGAGAAGAAAGCAAAAAAAATGGACAAAAAATAAGCAAATATGACAGTAACTCGGGAGAGTGATACGCGGTTAAATTTCCAAAATACAGAACGAGCAATGTGGTTTGGTTAAGACTGTCGAAATGTGGGAGTTGAAGCGTGGGCAAAATATTAACTCAGGAACAGCGGGTAGAGAGCAGATAAAATTACAAATGTGTATTTGAACAAAGGCAAACTAAGTGATAACCAGTTTTGCAGAACTTTAATGGAGGTTTTGCTAATAAGAGCATAAAGATTAGAAAAATATTTTTTTCACTATTCGACGCATTCGGTTGAGAGTGGGAAATCGGTAGCCTCGGCCACATAAAAGAACAGATATGTCTGATGCGTGAGTTGTACCACATTGTCAGGAATATGGAGTTTAACGTAACTACCAAGATTTTCATGTTGTGCCGGAATCGAAAACTTATTATTAACAACAGTCAATTGTCGTGTGGTAATCTAGATTTTTGAAGAAGTGACCAAAATGGTTGACGAAGGAAGGGCCGTGGATGTTGTCTATATGGACTTTAGTAAAGCGTTTGACAAATTCCCTCATGGTAGGCTAGTGAAAAAGGTTGGATCCCATGGGATAAAGGGGGAGGTGGCTAGATGGGTGGAGAACTGGCTTGGTCATAGAAGACAGAGGGTGGTAGTGGAAGGGTCTTTTTCCGGCTGGAGGCCTGTGACTAGTGGTGTACCGCAGGGCTCTGTATTGGGACCTCTGCTGTTTGTGATTTATATAAATGATCTTGAAGAAGGAGTAACTGGGGTGATCAGTAAGTTTGCGGACGACACAAAACTGGCAGGACTTGCAGATAGTGAGGAACATTGTCAGAGGCTACAGAAGGATATAGATAGGCTGGAAATTTGGGCAAGGAAATGGCAGATGGAGTTCAATCCTGATAAATGCGAAGTGATGCATTTTGGTGGGAATAATGTAGGGAGGAGCTACACGATAAATGGAAGAACCATAAAGTGTGTAGAGATGCAGAGGGACCTGGGTGTGCAAGTCCACAGATCTTTGAAGGTGACGTCACAGGTGGAGAAGGTGGTGAAGAAGGCATATGGCATGCTTGCCTTTATAGGACGGGGCATAGAGTATAAAAGTTGGGGTCTGATGTTGCAGATGTATAGAACGTTGGTTCGGCCGCATTTGGAATACTGCGTCCAGTTCTGGTCGCCACACTACCAGAAGGACGTGGAGGCTTTGGAGAGAGTGCAGAGGAGGTTTACCAGGATGTTGCCTGGTATGGAGGGGCTTGGTTATGAGGAGAGATTGGGGAAACTGGGGTTGTTCTCCTTGGAAAGACGGAGGATGAGGGGAGACTTAATAGAGGTGTATAAAATTATGAAAGGCAGAGATAGGGTGAACGGTGGGAAGCTTTTCCCCGGGTCGGTGGTGACGTTCACGAGGGGTCATAGGTTCAAGGTGAAGGGGGGGAGGTTTAACACAGATATCAGAAGGACATATTTCACACAGAGGGTCGTGGGGGCCTGGAATGTGTTGCCGGGCAAGGTGGTGGAGGCGGACACACTGGGAACGTTTAAGACTTATCTAGACAGCTATATGAACGGAGTGGGAATGGAGGGATACAAAAGAGTGATCTAGTTTGGACCAGGGAGCGGCGCGGGCTAATTGTTCCTGGTTTCTCGTTTCAAGGCTTCATTCTACGATCATCTTGCTGGTGCCAGTACAGAGTGAGACTGCGGATAGTTGGGAACCTGTCTCGGGGGCAGGGGATTCATATGGTGTTCGTGGAAGTGGAAATGACTAGGGTTGGGAAGCATTTTCCGATCGGGGCCATTGTGATCTCCTGGACTCGTTTCGATCGCCTCAGGGGGTCGGAGAGGAATTTCCCAGATTTTTTTTTCCCCATCTTGGCCCTGGGGTTTTTCACTCTGGGTTTTCGCCTCTCCCTGGAGATCACATGGTCTGGAATGGGGGGGTGGGGGTAAGTTAATAGGTTGTAATGAACAAAGCATCGTAGCTGTGAGGGACAGCTCGGTGGATAGGATATTGGTATGTAGATAGGCTGGAAAATTGGGCGGGGATCCTGGATTCAGGATTCAATCCTGGACCGGGGAGCGGCGCGGGCTTGGAGGGCCGAAGGGCCTTTTCCTGTGCTGTATTGTTCTTTGTTCTTTGTTCTTTCCTACCACAGGGTAATAAAATGTTCAATTCAGAATCGTCATATGCCTGCATACGTCATTTCAATTTCGCCTCTCCGTTTCCACTTGGACGCTGATTTTTCGCAGTTCAAACATGTACACAACTCTCATTAAAACGTTCCTCATTAATCAGCTTTCACTGCACTTTCAGGATCATGGCAATTCACTGTGTTGATGAAGTTGTCCAATGTTATAATCTCTTTTGTCCATTCGTTTAAACTGTGACTATTGGATATTCGCACTTCTGCCGTTAGAAATATCCCCACCTTTGAAATTACATGAATTGTTCTGGATGAAGCACTCGAATGTCATGTGTTTTAAAATGCGCTCGAGAGTGTAACATGCCAGTTGGTCTGATGCTCAAAATAACTGATATTTTCCCACCGGGAACGTCCTAGTGACTATCAATTGCTGGGTTACACCGTCCACAAAGTCCTTCTGAAGGCTCGAGCAGGAGAAAGTGAAAAAGAGAGAGGAGACAGAGTAAAGGACCGGAAGGCACTAGCCAAAGATAAAGGAAGGAACATATTGTTCGACTTTCAAAAAAAAAATAAAGTTTTAACTTGAAGCAAAAATAATTGAAATGACAGAAGTAAAAGTGCACGATGGAACTGATGATGAGCAAACTGATCGTAGGAAGCGCATGGTAGGGATTTGCACAAATTTATCAAGTATCAACAAAAACCGGTGAAAAAGGTGCAGAAGCCTTTTTCATTTCCTTTTAGAAATTGGTGACACAGATGAACTAGCCATAGCAGTTGTGGCTAATGCTAATTCGGACCACGTTGGTAGGCAGGATGACTGAGGTGTGTGCAACGCTGTCAGAGAAGGTGTCAGCCACATATGAAGCTGCAACATGTGTTATTTTGACTGAGCACGAACTGGTCCAAGAAGCATATAAACAACAGTTCAGAAATGCAAGAAAGGAACGAGGTCCAACATGTATCGCGTTTGAAAGACTTAGACAGAACAACTTCAGCAGATGGGTGAGAACATTAAAGATGCACTCACATCTGCGGCTCTTCGTAGATATATTATTCTGCTGGAGGGCTACAACTCACTTCCAGACGTGAAAAAAACTCGCGTTGTGGAACAGAAAGTTCAAACTGTGAGAAGAGCTGCAGAGACGGCAGGCAAATATACGTTCGTGAATAAATTGAAATCCACCTTCCAACAACAAATTCATTTTGTCAGGAACAGAAATTGGAAGAAGAGGGAGCTCATTCAATGAATAGTAAAACGTAGTACACACTGGGAACACTTTACCCATGTGAAAGAATGAAGCGCAAGAGGGTGGATAAGATGTGAAAAACATCAGTTGTTTTCAGTGTAATAAGGTGGGACACAAAAAGTCACAGTCCCAGTGGTTTCAGAAAGTTACTGGGAAAAAGCATTGGGTAAAAAGCTTCGTCCAATGGCATTGACTTGGTAGTAAAGGAAATCCGGTGATAAGTCGGGGAACTGAAGAAGCGTGCATTGCCTCAACATGGGCTGGAAAGTAAGATAGTACACGATGTTTTTGAAGGCTTCACCTGTGTGAGTAGAACTTACTCAGGTAGAATGGGGGAGTAGGTCAATACGTTAAATGTTGAGAGGAACGGGAGCTCGTCTGTCTCTAATAGTAAGAGATGAAAATATTCGCACTCCTCCTGAAGTATTGTCCAAGAGAGTGAAAATGTGCGTAATACATCGATAAAGGCATGGTGTACCATGTGTCAGATAAGGCAAGGGAGTCCAACCACGACTCGGAAAATGATAGTGGGTGTGATGAAAAAAAATGGCTATTCCACGAATACAGTTATTTGTTGAAAACAATATAGGTGGATCACAGCTGGGTGTGATGCCCATTGCAGTTTTTTTAAAAAAACGAGGAAGCCAGGGAACTCAGGAGTTAAAAACATGGCGGCACGGTAGCACAGTGGTTAGCACAGTGGTTAGCACTGCTGCTTCACAGCTCCAGGGTCCCGGGTTCGATTCCCGGCTCGGGTCACTGTCTGTGTGGAGTTTGCACATTCCCCTCGTGTCTGCGTGGGTTTCCTCCGGGTGCTCCGGTTTCCTCCCACAGTCCAAAGATGTGCGGGTTAGGTTGATTGGCCTGGTTAAAAATTGTCCCTTCGAGTCCTGGGATGCGTAGGTTAGAGGGATTAGCGGGTAAATATGTGGGGGTAGGGCCTGGGTGGGATTGTGGTCGGTGCAGACTCGATGGGCCGAATGGCCTTCTTCTGCACTGTAGGGTTTCTATGATTCTATGTCCTGGATTTTTTCCACACTGTATCGCGCTGTGATCCTGCAGCCATCATTTAAAATGGAAGCAAGATTAAATGCCAAAGATGAAAGAGTTAAGGTCCAGTTACTTGGCATTCGGTTTCATGTGATGGAAAAGGGAAAAAAATGACCAGGTAGAATATCAGACAGAGGTATTTAGGATTAATGAGATGAAAACAAATAGTGTAAGAGTCAAAGGTGTTTACACCACGGGCACAATCACCACGACTTAACTTGTCCATGCCACAGTTTCCCCCACAAAGCTCGTCACAGTTGCAGGATTTATCCCACTGGACCCATCCTACCCAGTTGCATGCCCAAACATGTAAAAGACAAAATTGGACGCACCTCAGTTACTACATCTGGCAGCTTGTTGCAGACACTCACCACCCTCTATGCGCAATAAATGGGCCATTTGTACCATGTTGTACCTCCGCCTTCTGACCTTGAACCTGTGACATCTACTATTAAACTCCGCTAACTTTGGGAAACATTGTTGACAAACCCGCTGATTTATGCTCCTCATTATTTTGTAGAAATCGGGAAGATCCCCGCTAAGCATCCTCTGCTTTGAAGTAAAAGATGTCCGAGTCCAAGTCTTTCCATCTTCTCCTTATAACTCGAACCATCAAGTCCTGGTAGCATCCCAGTCAATCCTTTTTCACTTTTGTCGATTTAATATTCTTATTCCTGTACCAGGGTTGACCGAAAAAGTATACAGTATTCAAAGCGCTGCATTTCTAATGTCTTACAACTTCAACAAATATCCCAACTACTCTACTCAATGTTCTGAACAATGCAACTAATCATATCGAATGCCTTCTTCAGCAGTGGATCCACCTGTGACTTTACTTTCAGAGAGCTATGAACCTATACCACTCGTTCTCTTTTTTCCATTCCTTTTTCCAATGCCTTACCATTAACATTGTATGTTCTGCCGCTTTTCGATCAACCAGAATGCATCACCACATTGCTTTTACTAAATTGATCTCCATCTGCTATTCAACAGCCCACTGGCCCAATTGGTCCAGATCCCATTGCAAACCTAGATAACTTTCTTCACTATCAATCTTGGTGTAATCTTTAAAGTTATTAACCATGTCTCCCAGATTCTCATCCAAACCATAAATAAAAACCACAAATAACATTGAACCCAGCACCGATCCCCATGGATTTAATTTCATTGATCCTTGAGAACTACATACCTCTGTGTGATTCTCGTCCTCGTTCAGTTTTCACATTTGATTCTATTTACAATTTGAATCGCTAGATTAATAAGTTATGTATTATTCATTAATGTAAAGAAGTTAAGGCTTTAAAAAGAAGAAACCAATTTTTCATGGGCGTGATATGTTTTTATTCCGAAATGGAGGAGATGCTGCAAGTTTAGTTACAGTAATTCCAACTTGCTGTTTGTAAAAATGAAAAATGTTAGGGACAAAGCATGGCATCGTCCCTTTTAAAATTTGTGTTTTGTCAATGCGTGTAGGTCTAAAAGCATGCAAATGCATTGGGAGTTCCAAACGGAAAGAATAAAACGTTCCGAAAAGCCAAGCTGCAGTCCTTTAGCAAGTCAAATGGATTTTGAGTTGAGCCAATCAATTTGAATCAGTCACACAGATACCAAGAAGCTATTAAATTGAAAGCTGATAGTTTTCACAACCCAGGGCCAAGCCTATTGTGCGAAATATTCAAATGCCATAACGGGTTAAAACAAAGGTGGGGCAGTGGGACAAAAAGGGAGGGCAACTTCCACCTGCCAGAGATAACAGCTCAGATAGCTTCATCTGTGTGTTAGGGAACGCTCAATCCATACAAGAAACGCACCAAAGAAGAGAGAAGTTCCACACTGAAGAATCAACAGAAAAGGCACATAATATTCTGGAAGACACAAAATACTGTTGTAATTTGAAGTGTCACGGTATTTCTGTTTGTTACTGAGTGGAAATTCCATTTATTAGAAGAGCACACGATTATATTCTTGATTTATTCATCAATCATTATATAGTTAGAAGATGGTATTTCGATTTGTTGATTGGTTAGTTAATATGTTCACGTTAGTTACATAAACACGTTGTTACGTGTTGATTTTAGAGAGTGTGAGGGAATTATTTTGTATTTATCGACTAGAATCTCCTGAAGTGCAGGTCACACTATTGCACAAACACTTCCTTCTGATTATGATGCGAGGTTCTCATCCTTGGGTATTTTGATATTAGTTCTTAGAGGGGGAATCAACCTCTGCTTCATAACAATAGCGTCCATGCATGAAATTAGCGTCCGGCTGAAGCCATACAAAGCGGTTCTCAGCATGTACGCATAACACCCTAATATTCCCCAGGAACTCAGTTTTAAAACAAAATAACATCGACCATATCAGCTCAACAAACAGCAATAGTTTTCATACACAAAATGATTACTGTTATATTCGGATCGTGTTCAGAGATATTTAATTCCGTTTAGATCAAGCACTAGCAAAGAAAGACAAAGGTAAATTGTTTTACTTAATTCCTGTTGTAGCATAAATATTTTACTTTTGAAACTTTTTTAAAATCATTTTTGGGGTGACACGCCATGATGGAAGGGTGCACGATCTGTTCTCATCCCAAATGGGAACTGCTGTCCGAAGAACCATTTTGACTTGTGTCTTTATTCACGTTTGGACATGAATAGTTAGGTTCACGCGTCAAATGTCATTTCTCAGGCAAATCGTGTAACAGCAATGAATCAGTTTGGCACCAACGAGAGCTAGTTCAGACTACGGAGGTATTCATAGACTTTATTTCCGGACCTTTTTCCGCCTCACCTGCCATGGGAATGAGAGCGGCCAAAGGGCGGACTGTGGACATGTTCGTTGACCTGTGGGGGGATGTTACACTGTCGGGATGTGCGAGGCCGTAATCTCTCGCGCAATGTTGCAGCAGCTCGTTCAATTTGATTTGAATCCAATATCGGCAGAGCATTACTGACCCAGTTAACTTTCCTCCAGGCCAACAGTTCACCGATTTAATCCGCCTTTCGATAGCGGTTTTGTTACAGTTTGTTGTTTGTGTTTATTTCTAGGTGAATCAGTTTATCATTCTGACTCATTTACCCCGCCAGAATTTCCCAAAGATAAGCAATGTCGCTTAACATATATCGGATAAGTGTGCTTCCCAATTGCTTTTCTTGAAATGGCCGACCCCAGTTCTGTCGATCGCACAGAATATGAAAGATGGATATTTACCTCAAGGTTGGTGGATTATAAAAGGGAGAAAAATAATTTCACAGCTGGAATAAAATGTAGAACACAAAAATTATTTAAGATGAGCATTTATTAATAAGAAAGAAATGCTTAATATGTTGCATTGCTGTATCACAACAGAGCGTCTTGGACAGCATGTTACAAATCAGCAACGTCTTGCAGCTCGAAAGACAATGGTAGATGTTGTACACAAGCACCACAATATCCATTCCAGCCACACAACATTCAGATTATTCATATATTTCCGTTTCTTTACTATCCCTTCTTCAAAATCTGGAACAGCTTCCCATAGGAGCAGTAATGTGTTTATTTACCAAATAGTCAGCAATCGTTCCAGGAGATAATAAGGAACACCTTCTCAAGGGCAATTATGGAGGGGCAATAAATGCTGGCCAAGCCGGAGATGTCTACATACCACGAAACGATAAAACAAAATGGGTGTTATAACTGCATCAAACATGAGTTAGTTAATACACAGTTAGGGCTTTATTTGTCAGTCAATTATTCGACTTCGAATCTCTGAAAAAAGTACATCTTATTCCAGACAGAAGATGGATCCCTCTCTCACATATCTCCAATTCATGAGATACCTCATGACATGTTTCTGGTCCATTATATCCAAAATTAGATTTTATACATGGACGTCGTGAATGCACATACATTTCTTGTTGCACGAAGTAAAAAATTGAGCAAAATTGTACTCAAACGTTCCAACGAGTACAATTTCAAGAACACATATTGCTGATATTAGTGGAATATTTTCAAGAACTATGCCAAAGTAACTCGACGCTTATCTCTCTCATTGTCCCAACAGAATTAGAGAAACAACGGAACAGTAATCAAGACTGTGGTGAGAGCAAGTATAACAAAATATTATTTCTTCAAATGTGAAGAATCAGCTCATTCATTCTCACGACCTGACATGAGCTCCTTCCCACCAGGACGTGTGCTGCTGCTGCACTTCAGGGAAAATATATGTATCACATTTATTCCAGTGTTATTCCATTAATTTCATTTTAAGAGCCATAGACGTTAAACACGTGTCAGACAATATATGACATCAATGTGCGAGGGAATCTGATAGCATTTGAGTAATTCTTCCGATTTGACCGAAGCATGACATCGTTGCTTGTTGATTGGTAAACGTGAAGGATTTCGTCCCATGGTCAAGCACATTCACTGCAATTAAAAATACTTATGTTCAGCTGCTTTCATTTGTGAGAAAGCTGAACAGAAATAACTTGCATTAACATGAAACCTGTGGCCTAATAAAAATCCCAATGCAGCTACAACTGTGTGGTAGAAAAATATTCAGAAGCAGGAATGTGTTATGATGTTCAGAACGTGGTGCATGTCGAATAGTTATTGAACATTCTGAATAAGCAAGAAGATGGTAGAATGTTAGAAAATTATAGAGAAGACAATATAAGCACCAATCTTCGGGAGCTGAAGGGACGACCGCATACAGCAATGACGTTTTGTCCACCAGAGTTGAAAATTGGAGAATCTTACAAAATGACAGAATTGCTCCATGATAAAAGCTTATGCATGTGCAGGAAGTTGAAAGTTGAATTGTATAACAGTGGTCCTGCAGGATAAGGAAACAGGATAGCTTGAAAATAATAAATAGTCATGACTGATTTCAATTTTACTGTTGTCTGTCGTTCAAGTTACGATAGATATTTGGTCAGATTTCACCCAAAAGTTCAAGAAACAATTGGAATAATTGGACAGATAGTCTGACATCCTCCCTTTATTTCAGCCAATCCAACATAATCCAAAATATAAATCATTGACAATTCCATGGACACAGAACATTTTATAGCACTGAGTACCGACAGTTGGTTCATTACGATCCATCCAGTTCCAAAGAGCAAACAAATCCGATTGAAATATCCGTAGCTTCCGACAGTTCGACTGCGCATGCACGCATTTTTCAATGCCTTTCGTCTTCGTACCTCGATTATTGTACGATCCAGTGAGTCAAATTCATCCAACGTTCATCCTGGGATCAATGATATAGGAGACCCATTATGAATTTAAACTTTTACACAGCAGGATATAATTCACCTGGCCAGAGGAGAGTGTGGAATTTTCTAGTTTAGAACTGATACTACAAGTGGAGTCTCAATACATTCGCAAATATGAAAAGATATCTTGCGACGTTCCTCGGGCGAGGCTCGCAATACCCGCCAACCACCCAGGAGAATTCAATTCTGCGAGACATTTCCGGCCCGATTCTGCGGCGGGCGTAATGGTAAAATTCCGGCCGGAGCTATAACATACATTGGCATATCTGAGATCAAGCAGTGTATCAGCAATGAATGAAATTCAACCAAATTCAATTGAATTCAGCTAGACAAATCGAATTGACAATATCGATATTGTAGTGTTTCTCCCATACTGCTGCAATGCATGCAGCCAGGCGCTACGAATTCGCACAATGCTGCTGACAGCCCAAATGCACTGAACAGGGCAGTCAATTAGCATGTAGCATAATCTCATTCAAAGACAGTGCACATTAAAATAAACAATGATCAGCAACACAAGGACGACAAATATATGCATATGCAAATTCTGAATTAGTTTGACAAGCCAATGGACAAGAACAAATCAGCCAGGCAAATACCTCATTGGAAAAACCTGATCTTTGGATAATATATCATTTTGAAATTAGAACGACCTTAAAGTTATATTACAACCTTTGAGCAACGCTGTAGAACAACTTTCACCCACCTCAGAAGCTTTGAATACAAATCCCCAACTCCATCCAGCTCTGTGCTGGAATGCCACAACAACCCCTTTTCAATGTCATCACATTCAACATATTTTTGAACTCAAAGGACAACCGTCAGCATCATATGATTATTGCAATTGCATTTGATGCAATAGAAGTCAGAAACATTCTGTCATCGCAGTTTACAGAAGCGGTGAAGAGGAAGTTCGATGGCTGACTGATATAAATTGCCAGAAAAAAGTAAATCTACGCATATAAGGAGATACATTCATGAGGTAGGAAGGTCTTCCGCTTCATGACTAATAATAAAATATCGCAAACAATTTGGCCGAACGGGCTTATCATCGTGTGTAAATTAGTGGCGGATTTTCCGACTGCACTCGCCTCAAAACCTGAAAATCCCACCCGAGGTCATGTTCCGCCCCTCCACGCCTGCGATTCCCATTGCGGCTGGAATGGGAAAATATGTCTTTCAAAACTCAGTGGTTTTCTACCTATTATACCACATTCGATTTAAATGTATTACTTTTCTTATCACAGACGGAAGCATAAGAGCAAAACGCAAAGGTATGTTTGTGAGAATACTCCATGGGAGGTTTTGGTTATTTTCATAGCCTTCAATCTTGAGACAAATCGCTCTTATAAGCAACTTAATATAGAATAATAGAGCAACTACATCAAAGAAGCAAGCCACCGAATGCATCAAGCCCATATCTAATCTCCCTATAACAGACCAATAGCAATAGCCCTTTATTCCCGAAATATCCAGTCACCGACGAAAAGAAAGACGACACATTCCCACAGAATTTTCATTCTTTCGTTGCCATGAAACTCGTACACAGCGAATTCCGTATCATTAAATGTTGGTGCGGATAAAGATTGTGCCTTCCATCGTCTCCTGTGCCAGATGGTCTTATCGCTCCATGACCCCATGGTTTGAAGGTTTATTTTGAGAGGCTTTGATTCTTCCCTTGAAGCGTTTCCTCTGATCTCCTGGAAATATCTTGTTGATGACGAGCTCAGAATTGAGCAGGTATTTCAGGAATCGTGTATCTGGCATTTGGAATGAATGGTCCGCCCATCATAGTTAGTCGAGTATGACCCGTATCGCGGTACTAAAGGCATTGATGTAGGAGAGGACGCTCACTTTTGTGCTTCTGCCCTGCCAATAGAGTTGCAGGATTATGCAGAGGCAAAGTTGACGGCACCTTTTCAGTGCTTTGAAGTGCTCACTGTACATTGTCCATCTTTAATGTGTAAAGCAAGGCGGGTACCGCAGCTCCTCGTTTGGTAATTAACTTGGTGCTGCATTTAAGGACTTAGTCTTCAAAAACTCTCTTCCCCAGTCGTATGAAGACTGCTCTGGCACACTCATACTGATGTTCGCTTTCAACAGAATTGTTTGTCTGTGCCCAAAATAAACTTCGAGTTTTGCGAAATGGTGGATGTTTTCGAGGGGTTCGCCCGTGCCTTAATGATCAGGGTCAGGAGCGGGGGTAGAGCAGAATCTGTCTTCCAGATGTTTACTCAGAACTAATTCTCCCATATGCCTCAGGTAACGCATCAACGATATTTATTTGTTCCGCCTCTGAATGTGTGCACACATCGACGTCGTCTGAATGTTGCCGTTCGAAGACAGAAATTGGGGTGGAGTTTGAAATAAAATAAAAAATCCTTTGCAAATAGCGATGACACGGAGAAATACATCCCTTTTCCATTCCTATCAGCACTGCGTTCGTTTCATGTGTACCGGGGTGGGGGTGGGGGGGGGGGCGGATGGGTGGGGGGGGGGGGCGGGGGGGTGGGGGGCTGTGGGGTTGGCGGGGTGCTGAGTATTGTAGCGGTGGAACGGCTTGTATATCCTCATTGAGCTAGGATAGAATGGCGATGAATTTCTGCAGCCAGCAGGATTTATGATGTGTGTTCTGCAAAATCGCATGGGTGATAGAATTACTTAATGTATGTTGATGCTGCTTCTGGCAAATTTGATGAATTTGTACCCGCTAAAGAACATGTCCAATGTAACTCTTCATTGTGGGAGCTGCACTGAGACTCAGGGGCATGATCATGAGCCTCTGGCAGCAGACGAGGAAGATTCTCAAGGTGAATTTATCCGTGGGACTGTAGCTAAATCCATCTCGAGTCAGCATGCGTTACTCGCTTCAGTGAGAAGGGGAATTGAATAATAATGCAACCACTGGAGCGCTTTTGCTCCCAACTAGGCGGTAGAATTATCTGAGAATCACATATGGAATTATGTTTTGCGGAGCCCCATAGCCTCCTTAGGATCTGTGCGATCCGAAGCCTCCTCCGATTAAACTCATGTTGTGATGCCGAAGGGATATATTTGAATAATTCATCATGTACTCGTTTCTTTTCCGAACTTGTTTTCGTTACTAAGATCACTTAATGGGAAATGTGTTTGTATGAGTCAAAGGAACGAGCTACGAGCTATAACAGAGGCTGACAGCTTAAATTTATATGCTGATATTAGTCGTCTAGGATGACTCCATTGCCTCAAAAGTCAGAAAGATAGAGGTAACAATTATTGCAGAATCGCGGTCTAAGAACCTGACGCCAATCATTGAATAGAGGGGCTACAGAGATTTCTGCTACAGAGATTTCTACAACAGGAAATGATCCAGTCACACATGATAGACTCAACGCCGCTCACATAAGGTTAACAGGCAGAAATGCTCGGGTGCAGAAGGAAGCAGGACTCGCTGTTTATCTTAAGTTCCACTTTGCATTCAGGATCTTTTATCATTTTTTAGACTTAAGAGTGAATTTCAAATTATAGCAGGCCAGAGGAAGAGTGAGACGTATCAATTGGATGGAATAAGGCCCTCAACGCCACAGGCGCCCCGAGCCCAATATAAGGTCCATACCATCCTGCCACACATCTCAGCAAATGTGCTGTTATTATGCAGGGAAATCACCAAGGGAAATGTCCTGAATTTGTTTCCATAAGAATACATGAAAGCTTAAATCAAAGCTTTTCAGTCATGTTATCTGAGGTAGATGCATTGATCAGAATGTCACACAGTTGCATATCACTGCAGCATTAACATATCAAGTATGTCGATGCTCACCCAATGTACGCAGGTGCCTGCTGACATTAACATTTTCAGGTCAAAGGTGAAATTTCCTTTTGTGATCCGAACACGTGGACAAATAAAGCATGAAGCAACAAAATGAAAATCGGATCAGCTTTGCACCTATCCTCTATGCCCTAATAGGACAAGACCTTTGCTTTCGTGGGCTCATATTCCAATATTAAACAGTTGCATAATACTTGAATGAACCAATCTGCAGGTCAGTGATTCGGAGCGAAAACACAATGATGGAATAGCTGATATTAATGCATCCAAAGAACAAAGAACAAAATTACAGCACAGTAACAGGCTCTTGGGCCCTCCAAGCCTGTATGGACCATGCTACCCGACTGAACAAAACCCCCCTCCCCTTCCGGGGACCATATTCCTCTATTTCCATCCCATTGATGTCTTGTCCAGGCGCTCCATAAAACTCACTATCGTATCTGATCCAATACCTCCCCCGGCAGCGAGTTGCAGGCACCCAGCACCCTCTGTGTAAAAAACTTGCCTCGTACCTCTCCTTTAAACCTGGCCCATCGTACTTGACACCTGTGCTCCCTCGTAATTGACACTTCCACCCTGGGAAAAAGCTTCTGACAATCCACTTTTTCCAAGCCCCTTATAATGTTGTGGACTTCCATCAAGCCACCCCTCAACCTCCGTCGTTCCATTGAGAACACCCAAGTTTATCCAACTCCTCCTCACAGCTAATGTTCTCTGTTACAGGCAACATCCTGTTAAATATTTTCCGCACACGCTCCAAAGCTTTCGTAGTGTGAACATTATATTTTAAGTGCGGCCTAAATAAGGTTCTATAAAGCTGCAATATGACTTGCCAATTTTTAAACTCAGTACCCCGGCCAATGAAGGCAAGCATGCCATATGCCTCCTTGACTACCTTCTCCACCTGCATAGCCACTTTCAGTGGCCTGTGTACCAGAACACCCAGAACCCTCTGCCTATCCACACTCTTAATGGTTCTGCTTTCACTGTATATTTCCATTCTGAATTAGACCATCCAAAATGCATTACCTCACATTTGTCCGGATGAAACTCATTTTGCCATCTGTCCACCAAGTCTCCAACCGATCTATATCCTGCTGTATTATCTGATGGTCCTCATCGCTCTCCACAAATCCTCCAAACTTTGTCTCGTCTGCAAACTTATTAATCACACAAGTTACATTTTCCTCCGAATCATTTATACATATTGTAAACAGCAAAGGCCCCAGCACAGATCCGTGAGGAACGCCACTTGCCAGAGCCCACCATTCAGAACCGCATTTTTCCACTGCTATCTCCTGTCATCTATGACAGAGCAAGTTCTGTATCCACCTTGCCAGCTCACCTGTGATCCCATGCGACTTCACCTTCTGCACCTGACATTAATGAGAGGCCTTGTCAAGTTCCTTACTGAAGTCCATGTCGACAACATCCACTGCCCTACCCTCATCAATCACCTTCGTTACTTCCACGACAAACTCGATCAAGTGAGTGAGACTTGACCGCCCCTTCATGAAAACATGCTGCAAATCGCTAATACGCCCACTTATTTCCAAGTAGGAGTAAATCCTGTCTCTAAGAGTCCTCTCCAATATTTTGACTACCGCTGTCATAAGGCTCACCGGCCTGTAATTACCTGGATTATTATTGCTCCCCTTCTTAAACAAGAGAACAATATTGGGTATTCTCCAATCCTCTGGGTCTCCCCCTGTATGTGGAGATGCCGGCGTTGGACTGGGGTAAACTGGGGTTTTGTTTGATGTGACTTCCGCTGTAGCCAGTGAGGATGCAAAGATTTCTCTGTCGGCCCCAGCAATTTCCTCCCTTGCCTCGCTCAGTATTTTGGAGTTTATCCCATCAGGCCCTGGGGACTTTCTACCTTAATGCTTCTCAAGAATCCCAATGCCTCCTTTTTGATCTCAAGATGACTCTAACTATCTACACAGCCTTTTCCTGATTCATCATCCGTCATGTCCTTCTATTTGGTGAATACTGACGCAAAGTACTCATTTAATACCTCACCGATTTCCTCTGGCTCTATGCATAGATTCCCTCCCCTGTCCTTGAGTGGGCCATACCTTTCCCTTGCTACCCTCTTGCTCTTTATTTATGTATAGAAAACATTGGGATTTTCCTCAATCCTGCTGGCCAATTATTTTTCATGAACCTTTCAGCCCTCCTTACTCCTTGCTTAAGTTTCTTTCTACTTTCATTTTCTTCACGCTTGCTTTGTATGTTCCCAGACTCCAAGCCTTGACACATGCGTCCTTATTCTCTTTCACTGGGCTCACAATATCTCGTGCTATCCAAGGTTCCCAACGATTTCCATACTTATCTTTCATCCTAAGAGTAATGTGCCGTTCCTGAATCCATATCAGCTTACACTTGAAAGCCTCCCACATATCCGATGTTGATTTGCCCTCAAACATCTGTCTCTAATCTACATCCTTCAGTTCCTGCCGAATAGTTTTGTAATTAGCCTTCTCCCAGATTAGTACCTTAACTTAACGACTCCACATTTTTATCCACCAGTACCTTAAAGCGTACTGAATTGTGGTCACCCTTCCCGGATCCAACCAAACCTATAGCTTTTCATGCAGTCTCGTGACCGTTTTCCCGAGTTTGCTGTGCAATTCAGTAAAATATTCCCCTCCCCGTTAATCCAACGTGCGATGTCTTCTGGTGCTGCGATGTCAATAAAAAAAAAAACATTTAGTCAGCTACTCGCTGTCAAAGTATAATGATCACCAACTCATCAGACCAGCACAAATAGCTCCTGCTTTTCATAATTCGAGAAACACATAAAACCGAACCAGAATTGAAAGGGTATGGCCTGTTTCACGCACAGATTGTGCCACTTTAAAACTGCAGGTGAACTAATCATGTTATATTAAAAAAAAAATTATCGTCCTTGTTAAACAGTTAATAGAACTGGAAGATTGCTCACCGCAGGCTTCTGTACATAAACATGATTATATTTTCGGATTAAGCAGATGCAGTAATTCAATCATTCTGCTGTGCATTGCTCATAATATCAGATAAGTGAACATTATTGCGTTATTAATATCTCACAGCAATCTTCTCACAAGTTCCACACATGCACTCACGGACAAGTATGTTTCCATGCCTATCTGTCAATTCGTCAAGTCGCTCACAACAACTTGGACAGAGAGAGTGGCAAATCGGAAAAGGGAGATGATATCCATTCATAAACTCATGTGACACGGCTTCACTTAAATGTCTTTTACGATTCATCAATTTATTTTAAACTGAATCTTTAAATACAGAAACTAAGTGGGAATCCAGAAGATTGAGAGAGGCAGAACGATGGGGAGAGAGAGGTAATGGAAGATCAAAACAAGACAAAAAGAAGATAGAGAGACAGCGTCTTCGAAATTTGAGTCAATGTAATTTCACAGGGCTATCGTCCAGAAATTATTTACAGTTAATGTAAAGGTACGGCGATTTCGCTAATTGGTTAGTTATTTCAAAGAGGCAATACAAACACAATGAGCACGAAGGAACTCCTGGGCTGCAACATTCGGCAGAGAGCATGTTTTGTGACTTACAAGCCTGCAGACAAGTAGCATTACATTTTGTTAATATTCGCTGTATGTCCACGGTAATGCATTTAACCAGTCGATTTATTGCACTCATACCATGTTACAATTGCAATTCGTATTCAAGTAGATCGCCAAATATGTCGTTTGCAAAGCAAAGATTTGTAAAAAAAATATTTGGTTTGTTGTGGTGTTTCCAATTCAGCATCAAAAATGCAACATTCATGATGATGATCACAATTAACAATCTGCACTGAAGGGAGCATAAATCCTGGCAATGTTATACCCTCAAATGTGCATAGTAAATTGTGGTCTGCTTAATTTCAGTTAGATGCATTTCACTGCTCTATTGATGGAGGCATGAAAATTTACATCTGAACGCGTGGCTAAAGGACTGGTGCAGGAGGGAGGGTTTCGAATTCGTAGATCACTGGGAATTTTCAAGAGAGGATGGCACCTGTACAAGAAGGGCAGGTTGCAGGTAAACTGGAGGGGTACGAATATCCTAGCTGAGAGTATTGCTAGTGTGGTGCGGTTGGGTTTAAACTAATGTGGCGGGGAGGGAGGGGGGGATCAGAACAATAGGTCAATAAGCATAGAGGCTGGGGACGAGGTTGGGGCCAAGACAATGCTATCTGAGTCGAAGAGCATTCTGGGGGTGGATTACGTCAGTGGGCCTGGAGGTCTGTAGTGCATCTGCTTCAATACAAGGTGCGTCACGGGCAAGACAGACGAGCTTAGAGCCTTAATGCTTGCACGGAACTTGGATGTGGTTGCAGTGACGGAGACTTGGTTAAAAGGACAGGACTGGCAGCTGAATATTCCGGGTTACAAGGGTTTTAAGCGAGACAGAGGAGGGGCGAGGAGAGGTGGGGGAGTAGCAATGCTGGTTAGGGAGCATATTACAGCGTTACAGCGGGTGGACAATATGGAAGGTTCAGGTAACGAGCCTTTGTGGGTGGAGCTCAGAAACAGGAAGGGTGCAGTCACTATGCTGGGGGTATACGACAGACCTCCCAACTGCCCAAGGGAAGTCGAGGAACCGATATGTAAGGAGATTCTGGACAGGTGCAGAAAAATCGGGTTGTTGCAGTGGGAGACTTTAATTTCCCTCACATAGATTGGAAATCGTTTAGGGCTGGGGGCCTGGACGGGGAACAATTTACAAAAATGCATACAGGAAGGCTCTTTGGAACAATATGTTGACAGTCCAACTAGAGAGGGGGCTATACTGGACCTCGTACTGGGGAATGAGCCCGGTCAGGTCATCAAAGTTGCAGTCGGGGAACATGTGACAAATAGTGACCACAATTCTGTAAACTTTAGGACAGTAATGGAAAAAGATGACTGTTGTTCTATGTGTAAGGTGCAGAATTGGGCGAAGGCTCACTACAACCGGATGAGGCAGGATTTGGTGGGTGTTGATTGGTAGAGATTGTTCGAGGGTAAATCCACATCTGGCATGTGGGAGTCTTTCGAGGAGCTTTTGATAGGACTGCAGGACAGGCATGTGCCTGTAAAGAGGAAGGATAGGAAAGGTATGATTCGAGAGCCGTGGATAACCAGTGAAATTGTGGGTCTAATCAAAAAGAAAAAAGAGGCAAACATGAGGTAAAAGCAGCTAAAAACAGATGGAGCACTGGAGCAATAAAGAGAAAGTAGAAAATAAATCAAACAGGGACTTAGAAGGGCAAAAAGGGGTCACGAAATGTCCTTGGCAGACAGGATTAAGGAGAATCCTAAGGCATTTTATACATACGTTAAGAACAAGAGGGTTGTTAGGGAAAGAATCGGACCTCTCAGGGACAACAGAGGGAAATTATGCTTTGAACCAAAGGAAGTAGGTGAGATCCTAAACGAATGCGTTGCATCAGTATTCACAAGGAGAGGGACATGTTGACTGGTAGTGTCTTAGAGAGATGTGTTGACCCGTTAGACAAAATCTCAATTACAAGGGAAAAGTGTTGGGTTTTTTAAGGAAACATTAAGACAGTCAAATCCACAGGGACGTATGGCATCTATCCTAGACTCCTCAGGAAGGCGAGAGATGCAATTGCTGAGCCTCTAACATAAATCTTTGTCCCTTCACTGGACACAGGTGAGGTCCCAGAGGATTGGAGCATAGTAAATGTGGTTCCGTTATTTAAGAAGGGTAGCAAGGATAACCCGGGTAGCTATAGGCCGGTGGACTTGACGTCTGTGGTAGGGAAATTGTTGGAGAAGATTCTTACAGATTGGATATATGCACATTTGGAACTGAATAATCTCATTAGCGACAGACAGCATGGTTTTGCACGAGGGAGATCATGCCTCACAAATTTGGTTGAGTTTTTTGAGGAGGTGACAAAAACGATTAACGAGGGAAGGGCCGTGGATGTCGTCTATGTGGATTTTAGTAAAGCATTTGACAAGGTCCCTCATGGTAGGCTGGTGCAAAAGGTTAAATCTCACGGGCTAAAAGGTGAGCTAGCTAGCTGGGTGGAGAACAGGCTTAGCCATAGCAGACAGGGGATAGCAGTGGAGGCATCTTTTTCCGGTTGGAGGTCTGTGACTAGTGGTGTTCCGCAGGGCTCTGTACTGGAACATCTGCTGTTTGTGATATATATTTATATCAATGATTTGGAGGAAGATGTAGCTGGTGTGATCAGTCAGTTTGCGGAAGACACAAAGATTGCTGGAGTTGCGGATAGTGATGAACATTGTCAGAGAATACAGCCGGATATAGATAGGCTGGAACATAGGGCGGATAAATGGCAGATGGAATTTAATCCAGATGAATGCGAAGTGATGCATTTCGGTAGATCTAATGTAAGGCGGAGCTATACAATAAATGGCAGAACCATCAGGAATATGGACACACAGGGTGTACAAGTCCACATATCGTTAAAGGTGGAAGCACAGGTGGAGAGGGTGCTCAAGAAGGCATATGGCATGCTTGCCTTTATTGGACGGGACATAGAATTTAAAAGTTAGCATATGATGTTGCAGCTGTACAGAATGATGGTTCGGCCACATTTGGAATACTGCGTCCAGTTCTGGTCGCCATACTACCAGAAGGACGTGGAGGCTTTGGAGACAGTACAGAAAAGGTTTACCAGGATGTTGCCTGGTAGGGAGGATCTTAACTGTGAGGATAGATTGGGTAAACTGGGGTTGTTCTCCCTGGAAAGAGGAAGGATGAGGTTGCAAGTTTCAACACAGATATCAGGGGGACGTAGTTTACACAGAGGATGATGGGGGGCTGGAATGCACTGCCAAGCAAAGTGATTGAGGCGGACACGCTGGGATCGTTTAAAACTGATCTAGATAACCACATGAACAGGCTGGCAATAGAGGGATACAAAAGAATGGTCGAGTGGGCACATGAGCGGCGGATGCTTGGAGGGCCGAAGGGCCTGTTCCTGCGCTGTATTGTTCATTGTTCTTTGTTCATTTTTCACGCAACTTTGATCAGTATTATATATGGCCCGGCAATGCACAGTGCACCCAGTTAATGTGGGGCATGATCTACTACACAGTCGGACAAATTTACATCCAACTCGCAATGTCAGTACTTACTTGTTCCTGGGTTGTTCCGAATGTGAGCGGAAACAAAAAAAAAGAATCCTTTATTCTCCGTTTGGAAGGTGAAACTTACCTTTGTGAGACTTTTTTTCCTGAGTGTTTGTATTAAAGCGTTATGTGTAATGCAGTGCTACGTGGCCACAACAGAAGCAGTCACAATTTACCATACGTTATTTCGCAAATATAGAAAATAAAACAGATTACTCTTTTTCGCTCGATGCTTCCTGCAATATATATGTTTTCAGCTGATGCTGCTCATATTGTGCCAAACAAAATATGTTTCCCAAGGAATCTTAGATTTGGAAGATCATACTTTATGTTAGTAGTCCTTCAGCCCGATGATTTCCCACCCATACACGAGACCTCCCGCCTCGTCCGATTTACCACCAGTTGGCCAGTGACCTTGAATATTATGACGTGCCAAGTGCTCATCCACATATGTTTTATACGAATGTGAGAAAACTTGCCTCTATCACCCTTCCCCGCAGCGCATTCCAGGTGATCGCCACCCTGTGGGTGAAACAAGTTTTTTCTCCTCACATCGCCCGTGCACCTGTTGCCCCTCAGCTTGATATTGCTTCGCCCCGTGACTTGGTCTAAAATCGATGCTCCTCACACCTCTTTATCCACTCTGTATATATCCTGAATTATCTTCAACACCTCGATCAGGTCGGTCTTCAGTCTTCCTGCTCCAACAAAAACAACACCAGTTGAACCAAACCCTCTTCATAACTTAAAAGTTCTGTCTCTGGCAGGATCCTGATGAACCTGCTCCGTACAACCTACAGGGTAATCACACACTTCTGACAATGTGGCGACCAGAACTGGACGCTGGCTGTGGCTTCGACGTTAGTTTTAAATAAATCCAACCTGGCTTTCGTGTTTATACTTTGCAAGCTAAGCCTTGATTCATACGTACAGAATTTCCATCTCCCGTTTGCACCGCACTACTAAGATGTTCCTCCCGCCTTCAGAGACCTGTTGCCAAAAAGGAAAGGCCACTTTGTTTTACAGAACATTCTCGGGTCATGCTCACAGTTGAATACTTCCTTGTCAGATTACACCTTCCAAAGTATATCATCCCACACTTTCCATGGTTGAATTCCATCTATCACTTACTGCCATTTGATGTTCCCACCTATAAATTTTGTAACCAAAGGCAGTCAACATCACTATCAACCACCCAGCCAATCTTCCTGAAATCCACAATCTTACGAATCCTACCATCAGCACCCCCCACTCGCATCGTCATTGTTGTCATTTACATCTGTGTTAAGTAACAGCATATCTCCGAATGTTACAGCACTCTACACTGGCTTCCAGCCACGGAAGGAACTTTCTGTCATTATGCACTAAGTCCTAAATTAAGCCAATATTGAATTAACATTTTCAAATCATCCTATATATCTTCCCCTTCTTTATATATATCTCCCTTGTCAAAACGGTTTTCTGAAATCCATATCAAAAACCTCAACGGTGCATCCCTCATCTACACTCATGGTCTCCGCCCCAAAACGTCAAATCATTTGTCAGGTATGAGTTCCCTCTGCTGAACCCATTCTGATGAAACTAAATTAAATCTGGTCACTCCAAGTGGAGACAGATGCTCTCCTCCAGAATATTCTCCAACAGTCTTCTTCCCATGGACGTGAGACACGCTGAACTGAATTGGGTAGCTTATCTCTCGCTCGCCTAAATACTCGAACAACATTAGCTGTTCCCCGCCCTCTGGCGCCTTGCCAGTTGCCAGAGAGGAATTAAGAATGTGGGTCCCAGCCGCTGCTTTTTACTCTCTTGTCTCCCACATCAGCCTGGGAAACAATTCATCCGGACCGGGGAGCGTGTTCCACATTTTCGCCTGCAAGCACGTCGAATATTTTTTCCTTCTGCCTGTCAGTTTCCTCAAGAAACTCGCAGTCTTCCGCCCTGCATTCCAAAATTCTAACTGCATTTTCTTGTGTGAAGATCAATGCAATGTATGTTTTCAACACCCGACCAATATCACTTTTCTCCACCCAATAATTGACACTCGGTCCATACTTGCCCAATTCTGTCCCTGGTTCCACTTCCCATTGAGATACTTACAGATTATTTGGAATGTTCCCTCCGTTTACCACACAAGCATTCGCATGTCCCATCATTATTTACGCAGTTTGTTCCTTAATTTCCACATTGTGAATTAATATTTCACTGATGCTTCTGCTGGCCTGCTTCCATTGTAATTGCTAAAAGCGTTTACTTTACTCCTCATTGTATCGTGAATTGTAACTTGCTTCATTCTTGCTTATCTGGATTTCTTGCTCATTCTTATCACCTTAAAGGGAAAATGTTGGTATTCTGCCTTCCCCATTGTCATTTCTACCTGGGACAGATGCTGCCTTTTTTGAAAATATTTAATGTTATGTTATTATTTTCCTCACGCCCAATCCCAAATATTTTTGTGACTTAACATTTTCTTTATCCATAATACACTGACATTTTAGCATACTGTGATCACTGTCAATAAAATGTCACCCCACAACCACCAGGGGAATTTCACAGTAGTTTCATTGCAGTGCTACTGCCAGCCTTACTTCTTACTAATGGGTAAACTTTATTTTTACTTCAGTTTACTGAAACATCTTTCTGGTTTAATTCCCCTCATTAGATCCAGCACGACTCCTTCACTCTTTGGGCGCTCTCGGAAATGTCTTCAATTTTCGTCCTGTGCATATTTCTGCAAATACATGCCATCCAAAGTCCTTAACATGATGTCTATCCCAGATATAACTGGAAAAATTCAAATTATTTACTATAATTTCGATATTGTTGTACTTCCACCCACCTCCATGAATTATGTGCACATTTGTTCCTCAATTCTCCGCTGATTATCTGGGTTCTGTAATAATCCCCTGGAAATCTGGTTGTTTTTTTTTCTTCCAAAACTATACCTACATAACTGCAGTTGGTGCCTGCTAAAAACAACATAGCTCCTTAATGCATCATTAATGACTCCTTAAAGAATAATGCAATGTGTCCTCTTCTTTTATGCCATGCTCTGTTTGACCTGCAGATACTGTATCCCGGAATGTTCATTTGCCAATCCTGCCCCTCTCTGAACCACATCTATGTGATGGCTTCCAATTCAAATTTCCACGTCGCAGTCATCAGCATGAACTCACGCGTTTTACCTGTAATACTCCCAGCAATAATGTAGCGATAATGCTGTCTTGAATTATTTCCTTTATATTAACAACAGCTGTAGTCCCACTGACTTGACTTTTCTGCAGCATAATAATGCTCGTTGATCTACAAAATTCCCCTCCCCTCTCCTTGCTGAATTAGTTTGAATACCTCGCAACAGCACTAGCATTGCATCACTAAAATATGCTATTCCCACGGTGGTTCAGATGAAGACCGTCTGGCTTTTACATGTTATAGCTTCCCCAGAAATAATCCCAGTGTTCCAGGAATCGAAATCCCTCCGTTCTGCACCAAATCCTAATCCACAGAGTCACTACTCATTTTCTCCTTTATACGAGGCTCTAGCACGTGGCAATGGGTGCAATCCAGAAATTACAAACCAAAAGCTATTTCTTCTTAGTCTACCTCCTAGCTCCCTACATGCTTGATGCAAGCCCTCAATCCTCTCTCTATCATGATCATTGGCGCAACATTTAGCATGACATCTGCCTGGTCACACTCCTTGTTCACAATGTCCTGCAGCTGTCCAGGGTCATCGCAGACGCTAGCAGACATGGAGGCAGCACATTCTGCTTCAGTCAAGTTGACGGTCACAGTCGTGCAGAATCCCTAACAAAGATCGCTCTTCGTCGCCATCTCTCCTCCTGAACAAAGGAGCTGCTTGTGGTGCCAGAAGCTTAGATCTGATTGCACACAATGGAGGAACCTTTCCCCTCATCAGCCTTCAAAATGGAATTTCGATTTGTGAGTGTGACCCCAAGCGACCCTTGAACTACATGCCTGTTCCAATTCGACGACCTGGTGCTCACCTATTTCTTTGCACCCCCAGGTCTCAGTTGCTGCACGGTGACCACCTCTCCAAACGTGCTAGCCACAATGATATCAGACATACTCGTGCTCAACCATATCCACAACCGCTGTTCCAGCTCTGAATGTTGAGTTCCACCTCATGCATTCATGCTGTCTCCCTGAACGGTTAGGTTGACTGGCCTGGCCACTGGAGCATGATGAGTTCACCACGTCTGCGAGCTCTGCTGCTACCCTAAACATTTTATCTTTATTTTGGGGTTTTTTTGGACAACATATTGAAAGGAAATTATTCATACAATCCGCCTCACTTTCTTAAATATTGTCTTAAAATATAAACTAATTTTCAAATGCCCACCAGGACTTGCACAATCAACTCTGCTCCCCTTGGGAAATTGCTTCACAGCAATCGTCTCTACAATGACACTCTACCCACCGATGTTGTAACTGACTGTGTGGCGCACATGAAATGAATCAAATCTATTTCTCAGTCACAGCGAACGGAAGACCAACTGATTCCTCTTCGGATTAGAATGAAAGACCCATTCGGCCTGACTGCTGGCGAAGATTTGCCAAAAGCTTTCACAGCAAATAAATGAGCAGGATTAATTTAAATCCGATTAATTTTGAATCCGAGAGTAAATTAATGGGTTAAATGAGCTGGCTATGAAGGTGGTTGTTTAGTATGTACATTAGTAATGGGAGCAACAGGGAAGGATCTTGCGAGGAACTGAGAAAGTAGATTGGGGCAATTGTCAGATTCAGTGGGAGAGGGAAAGCTATTGCCAGGAAGTCCAAGTCTGACGTTTTTAATGTTGAACTAATATGCAATTTCTGTGACACATGTAATCAACGTGTACATCACTATGCCCAGATAATCTTCCGTTCTGAGCAGATTTTATGATGCCATCCATTATCGTGTTTGGAATACTGCGATTTATGCAAGTTGCCCCAAAGAGCCCTTCGAATATAACCATCTTCATTGTATTCGGTGATGTGGTCTGAAATACAGGGTGTCATACTCTCAGAAACTAACGCCAGTCATAGATTCCGGAGAAGCCCCCCACGACAGGAAAACACCCTCGTCACAGAGGGTTTCACTCTCTGCATTGCCTCAGAGCCCAGATTTCTGGTCATCACTTGTCATCGCTCACTCACTCCAAACATTTTGGATGGATAATATTTTTTTTCAAATATTGGAAGTCCGAATCATTTTGAAATTTGTCCTTGTGAAATTGTATTTAACCGGCTGACATCGGCCAATACAGCTCGACACCATCCAAAATAACCGACCTTCGTTCGGGGCCCTGTGACGATGCCTGATATACTTAATTTTAATGCGGCTTCTGTGGAAAACGAACATTGGGGTTGCAATCGCCAATTGGTTGTTTGTATCTTTGCAGAGAATTATGGTCGATTCAAATATGAAATCGAATGTTTGGATGCAAGATAAAAATGTTTGGAAGACAAAACAAATGATCCATTTGCAACAGCCGATATTGTAACCTGCAGCATGTAATGCGTAAACGTTGTTTTTGGTGTTAACCATTTGTTCCTCTGTTACATTGTACAAAATATCTTGTCAACCTGAATTAATTGAGTTCAACATTTGGTCTAGGTTATCACAGTTGGTCAAATCGATAAATCATGTTACTTGTCACTGCTCTCGAACCAACCTATTACAATGACGTTTTATAGCCCTGCATATATCCGGTATTGCATCGAGAGATAAAATAACCTTACTCGGGATATAAATTAATGCAAATTATTATTCTGTTAATTGTTTTCTACCTTTGTTCTTTAACTCTTGTGCTCAATGTGCATGTCAATTGTATGGAATTTTGGCTCTTCTGTAGAAATCCAGAAACTGAAAGACGATCTCAGTGACCAAGGTGAATGTTAAAGTTCTCATCTTTCGACAAAAATTGGTGATTAGACGTATTTCACTCCTTTTTCCACAAGTGACCTGTTCATTGAATCATCTGCGACACTGCAGCAGAAAGTTTTTGCAGGGTGTTTCCGTGTATACCCTCCTTCTGGAAGCCAACACTTTGAATGGGAGAATTAGGGCTTGGAAAGTGAGTTATCCACAGCGGCATTTGATCACTGAACGGGACAACGCCACACACTGATAAACATCCACCTAGTTAAAACGGATAGAAACGACTCTCCGACGTGTAACTTAAAATGAGCTGAAGTGACTGCTGCTTTTTCACTGCTACGAATTGCAACAGATTTGGGAGATTGTGTGGTTGTTGTTTAGTATTCGGGCTGTATTATGTCAGTCATTTTTAAATATCACTCAACCATGAATGTATTCCATATGTCTCATTTAATTTGAGGTGAAAATTGATACCACACAATTGCAGGTTTACCACGCAAAAACTGGCCATTCTAACAAATTAATAAGAACGACCTCTACACACAACACGCGCCGTATCCCACCTTTGACCTATCTCAGTTTATCACACTGTCATGATGTCATTTTTCTCCGACGTGCGTTGTCAATCCACAGCTGAATGATCATTGACCTGAAATATTCTTCATTTATCCAGCCCTTCATTTTCACTAATCACTTGGAAAAGAAAAAATGTACATTGTGGACTTCTTCTGGCATCTATTTACATGCGTGTTCTGTCCCTGCCGATTGAGTGTCAGGCCTGCAATTCTTCACAACATCAGATTGTTGCATTTCCTCTGCACTCAGTCGAAACATTACCAATAAAGGCACCAGAGCCTGTCTGTTCAT